>NW_007258947.1:13191-73630 GCF_000164805.1 Carlito syrichta | reverse complement strand
GGCCGGAAGCGGCCACTGCACTCCAGTCTGGGCGACAGAGTGAGACTCCAACTCAAAAAATAAATAAATAAATAAATAAACAAACAAATAAATAAATGAAAATTAAAAAGCAGATCAAGCAGCCAGAGAAGCTGCTTACCGCAGAACCTCCTGCCTGCTGGCGCTGCCTCTTCCAGTTCTATGTAAGCCGCCAAAATATAAAGAGGACCTCCTCACTGCACAAAAATTGCAGACAACCTCAAACCCAGACGGATGGCTTCAACTTCAGGACGGCAGAACCTTCCCTCCTCGAGTCCTGGGACAACAAATCCTAAGGCAGCTCCACGAAGGTACTCATTTGGGAAGGACAAAACTAACTGAACTTGTAAGAAAAGAATTCTATCTCCCTCACCTGGACCAACTCTCCCAGGAGCTCATTCAAGGCTGCGTGTCATGCCAGCACACTAATAATGCTAAGGTCAGTGTATCCACCCAAGGGGTCCAAGATAGGGCCCTAACCCCCAGGAGACATTGGGAAATAGACTTTACAGAAGTCAAACCTGGGCAATATAAATATAAACACCTATTGGTGTTGGTAAACGCCTTCTCGGGATGGGTCAAGGTATTTCCTACAAAAACTGAAACTGCTTCTGTAACAGTAAAGAAACTCTTAAATGACATCATACCAAGATATGGTTTACCTATCTCAATAGGCTCAGATAATGGCATTTATTTCTAAACTTACTGAAGGTATTGCAAAAACCTTGGGGATAAATTGGAACTTACATTGTGCTTATCATCCCCAGAGTTCAAGACAGGTAGAGAAAATAAATCAGATGCTTAAGGAGACTTTAACCAAATTAACCCTGGAGACCGGCGAAGGTTGGGTAACACTCCTTCCCTATGCCCTCTTAAGGGCCAGGTGTACCCCCTACATCAAGGGTCTGACCCTCTTCAAGATTCTGTTTGGACGGCCCCCACTGTTACTTCCAAAAATTGAACTGGAAAAATAACTAGAACTGTCTAACCATAATTTGCTTCAGTCACTGCAGGCTCTTCAAAGAGTTCAGCAAGCTGTCACTGAGACTGTGCAGGCAGGCTTCCGGAAACTGGTTCCGGAACATCCACACCCGTTCCTGCCTGGTGACCAGGTCTGGATAAAACAGCACAAAGTGGAGACTCTCACCCCAAGGTGAAAAGGGCCCCACATAGTGATCCTTATTACTCCTATGGCCATCAAAGTTAGCGGTGTCCACCCCTGGATTCATCATTCACAAGTAAAGGCAGCCACTGTCATGCCCCTGGAGACATGAAAAGTCTTCAAACCATCTACTGGAGAAAATCCTCTAAAGATAAGACTTTTGCAGTCCCAGTATCTTAATCATATTCCTTGCATACTTTCCCCAGCTTGAGGCCTATTGGCCTAACCCACATAATCCCTATACTCCAGGGAACTATTCCTGGGAACTGAGAAATACCGTCACTGGGACCGTAATTGCCATGTACAGAGGAAGCACGCAGCCCGTCTTTAATTTTGACCTTTGTAAATTATGGCTAGGTCTAACCCTCAGGGGCACACACACTGATGAATGCGGCACATTAGCTTTTAAAAAAAGAACTTAAATCTGTTGGTTTTTATGCTTACCTGGCATCAGGACCAGCTCATAGCCACAAAGCAGGACAATACCACTGTGCTACATAGGGGTGCGAAACTATTGCTCCTTGGAAAAACTGAGACCCCTACATAAGCCTATGTAGAAAAAAACCTGCTTCCCAATGCAGCCAAATACAAACATGCAACCCAATTAAACTCACTATAATATTTTGGGATGCCCTCAGCATCCACCAGGTATGGGAAACGGGTAAAATGTGGGGGCTCAGAATGTATGCTAAAGGACCCAATCCTGGCATGTTGTTTACTATTCAAAGGCAGGCCATCTCCCATATCCGAAATCCTATGGGCCCCAACAGCAATTTGATTCTCCAAAAACCTGAACCTTCTGAACGCCTCCCAACCCAACCACCCCAGGCGTCTGGTTCTACCTACCCTACAATTTCGGGGGCAGGTCCTGCTCCTCATATTAGTGCCCCTCCTCATTAGCCTAGGAATCACAGGGTCCACAGCAATAAGTACAGTTTCTCTGGTTGTTGGGGACCAAAATCTCAAAGAGTTAAGTAAACATGTTGATAAGGATCAAGAACTCCTGGAGTCGAGCATACCCCGCCTAGAACAGCAAGTCAATTCCTTAGCCGAGGTCATGCTCCAAAATAAGAGGGAACTTGACCTCCTCTTCATGAAGCAGGGAAGGCTATGCAGGGCCCTGGGAAAAACATGCTGTTTCTATGCAAACCAATCTGGGGTCATCCAAGACACTCTTGCTCTGGTAAGAGACAATCTAAAACAAAGAGAGTTACAAAGACAAGCCTCAGGAAATTGGTATCAATCCCTCTTCTCTTGGTCCCCATGGCTCACAACCCAGATCTCAGCAGTGGTGGGACCTCTCTTCCTGCTCCTAATAGGTATAACAGTAGGGCCTTGCTTAATTAAAAGCCTCCTTGGTTATGTTAAAATAGTGTGTCATCAATAAAATTAATGGTCCTCAGAACTCAATATAATCCCCTATATGAAGAGTCAATGATTTGACTCCAGGAACAACTGAAAGGGGGGAATGTGGAAGAGGGCTTAAAAAGACATTTACAATGTGAAAAATTAGGCTAAACATGTACTGAGCCTTTGCACAGTTAAAAGGTTCCCTTCCTGGAAACTGGCAATAGCACTTGCTGGCTAGGTTAAACTGTCTAACAGTTTTTTTTCACTTCTGTGAACCACACTTGCATTGCTTGAAAGGTACCTAGGCCTCCAGGATGTTGTGGTTTAGCCCATTTGAAAAGTCCCAGTGTGGTTTAGCCTCTCTTAAGCAAGCCCCTACAGCTAATCAGGGCCTCTTGCTGTGGGATTGTTATGTCCAGCAGGCAAGTGGCCGCCGGCCCGGCTCTTGGCTAATAAAAACCTCTCCTTTTTATAACTTGTACTTCCAGTGTTGGAGTCTGTGAATTAAGTGCTCGGACCCTATTTCAGTGACACAGATATGTGAAGTTGGCTGCCCTAAGGCACCACAATGAAGAGAGATTAAGGCCCAGGAACACCCACAGTAAATCCTGTGGTTTGAATCACCCAGCTGCGCTATCACAGTTTCCAAAGGCTTAAATGAAATCCTAGTCAATCAGAAAGTGAGCCTGTGAAGGCCTAGTCCTGGAGGAGGTGGAGCCCCCTTTGACCTGCACTGTCTATAGTACAGCACTTCACACTCTTGCAATGACTCCTTGAGGCCAGGAAGTCACAGACTCAGTTGTCCCAGTTTATTGGGATTCGAGTGGATAGCATGATGACTCAAAACTCGGTAGCCCAGCTGGATACAATTCAAAACATTGATGGTTCCCTATAGACTCAGAAAGCTCTTCCCTTAGCTAATCCTTTCCTATGGTTTAGGCATCATGTCTAATTAGCAGACAAAGTTAGCTGAAGCCTGAACTTACTGTGACCCTCAAAGAAGTACCATTGTTCTAACACTGTGTACATAGTATTTTCCATGTATGTGATTTCATACATTCATTTTTTCATTCACCAGTTAACAAACATTTTCTGAGCATCAGGCATTGTCCTTGGCACTAGGGATACAGCCGTAAAACAGGAAAGTCGGAGTCCCTGACTATGAACTACATACTCTAGGGAGAGACAGACACTCAGCAGATGGATAAACATAATATCGCAAAAAGAAAAAGATCAAGAAGAAAAATAAAGCAAAATAAGGGAATAGAAAGTGACCTTGGGCAGCAGTAAAGAGGACTTCTTTTTTAAACAGACTGGCCAGGGAAGGACTCTCTAAGGATGAATGTTTGAGCAGAGATATGAATGAAGTGAGGGAGACAACCACTGCCAGCAACTCAGTGGATAGGCTTTCTGATTCTTTTTTATGCATATAAATACACTATTATCCTGTAAAAATTAAAGTGTAGCATATCAACCTTGTTGTAAATATCCATAATTTATGGCAGTTGTTCACCAATAGGGAATTTAGTTTGTTTAAGCATGTCAAAATTTATTAAGATAATTGACTGAAAATTAATTACGCATGAAATAGTAGATGATGAAGATTTTAAATAACTATAAAGCTTAAAGGCTAGAAAACATTGATGATACATCCAAAGATCACTGTCGTGTTGACTAGATTGCCCTTAGTCAATTACTGCCCTTCATCCAGAACACTCTTTTATAGTAACTGTGAGTTCCCCTACCATTTCCCCATGCCTGGAAATATTGCCATAACCTCTGTAATCAATCATTACTTTAAAAGCCTATGAATCACTCCAACAGAAGTAATTCAAAGTCTATTTTTCTTGGGATCAGGAAACAAGAAAAAATTCTGAGCAGAAAACATTATCTGGCTACTCTCCGTAGACAAATCCCTTGCTGGTAATAAAAAAACACCTGTACACTTCCTAACTGCATAGTAGTCCACCTCCATCTGACCTCTGCCTTCATGGATTACCCCACGGTCCATCCACTCTCTGCCACACTCCTAACAAATCATCTGCACCTCAAGAAGATGAACTAGGCCAGGCTCAGTGGCTCAGCCTGTAATCCCAGCACTTTGGCAGGAGGCTGAGGCAAGTGGATTGCCTGAGCCTGTGAGTTTGAGACCAGCCCAGGCAATCTGCAATTAAAAAAAAAAAAGAATTGAAGAATATGAACTAGACACATGGCACAAGAAGTACTGAATTCCCAGGGGAACCCAATTCATTCTATCACTTAGTACAAAGGGGGGGGTGTAAGCCAAAAGAGGACCCATGAAAGCCCAGCCACTGAATCCTCCCTCGAGGAATCAGATCTTTTCAGGAAAGCCCATGTTCTATTGCATCTGTTATGGGAAGCCAAAATAAAGACGAGTACTTCTTGCTCATCACTTTACCTGCACCAACTAACTAGGCTGTTTCCCCAATCTGTCCACCTTGCCCCCACTTTTAGTCCTTACAACTATATTTATTCCTTGACCCCTATTTAAGGACCCTGATCCAACTCTATGGTTGCCTTCTTTCCCGTCTAATTTGGACCTAGATCCCCTGCCCAGAATTTGATTGGCTCAATATTGGTAAAATCTGGAGGTTTGTCAAGTCAATAATGAAGATGCAGCATCCACTATTGGGCTTCCCCACCTCAATATAGGAGGCAACGTGTAGGACTGCAAAACAGGGACTGTAAACAGTCAGAAGCACAAAAGTCAGGCTAGGAGCTGTGGGTGTTTGGGGGCCTGGGTCAATGATGCATCTGGTTTTGTTAGATGCTGCAGTCTGGTGTTATTATGATCCAAAAGCAGTGCTGAGAAAAGTTCTTGCCTGAGGCCATAATAAAGGGCTCACATGGATGGGCACTGACACTATTCTTACAATACAACCCATTTGTCAGTGCTTCTCTACAAGAATGTGCACTAGTTCTCCAAAAGAATTTACATACCACTTTTTAAAAATTTATATGAGCATATTTTAAATCATCTGGATAACCAGTGACTGAATTTGTACATGACTGCATCAGTACCAGCAGGTAAAGGTTGTTAATTGTCTCAGGATAAATGAGGATAATTTTATATACAAGTGATAAGCATCAAAGGGAAGGCTAAATAAAGTTTTTGTAAAAGTACAAAGAGAGAATAGTTGTATAAAAAGATCAACTCATCACACAGCACATACTGATGAATCATGCCAATGCCAAATGAACTGTAGAGGTTTATACTATGTTCATTGTGAGTGCCTTACAGTTTCAGCAAAATGATACCTGTTAGTTAAAGTTGTGGTTTTGTTTTCATTTGAATTTTAAATGTAAGAGTGATCATTATAAGAAATTTGTATATGGTTTTAATATTGGTACATGTATAAGTAGGCACAAAATCCAAATAAATTTAAGTCAACACAGAAAATCTTCAAGAATTATGTTTCACCTAAAGGAAGTCATCAAGGTTATTTATTGCAGCATTGTTTATAATTGCAAACGCCCAGCAATATCCCAAATCCTGAATATCTATCTATAAGATATTACTTAAGTAACTATGGTTCAGCCACACAGTAGAATACAACAGCAAAAAACAACAATAAGATAACCTCTATCTCCTGACATGCATCAGTCTCCAGGATATTTGTAAAGGAGAAAAAAGCACAGAACAGTGTAAATAATATACACATTAGGAGTCAAAGAGGGGAAAGAATAAGAGTCTACATTTACAGTTATTTGCATTTACATTTAAAAAAAAAACACTGCAAAGACACTCAGGAAACTATTCAAAGTAGATAAAAATGGGAGCAGACAGGACCAGAGCACACAAAGAAGGATGAAGGTAAAATTTCTCACTGTGTGCTTTGTTATATGGCTTCAATTTTTGAACCATATGAAAGTTTATATCCTGAAATACTAAAACTAAATCTACAAACAAAAAATAAAAAACAGTGAATCTGTTAGCCAAGATTAAGAAACTCTCAGTAAATTGTTGGAGTGTGTCAATTAAGGTGTTTTAGAAGTTCAAGAAAAAAATATATTTATTTATTCACATATTAAAGCTGCCAAAATCTGTTAAGACTCCCAGGGTGCCCCATTCATGAATGTCTCATTCAAGATCCCGAAAGAAGTTTAAACTTTGTGTTGAGTGCACTGGGCAGCATGTTGCCTGACAGGGTTCTCAGTGGGATCTAGTTCAGCTACTAGGTAAGTTCAGTTAATGCTAGATATTGTGGCAGACATCAAAGTATTCTTTTTTGTATCTTCATGCCTTTAGTTTTGGATTTCAGGAGTATGTGAACTTCAAAGAGCCATTCTTTTCATCTTTCTTCAGATATCCAGGGGATGCCCTTCGGTCTCTGCAGCAAAGACCCAGCACTACTCGGGTGATGAAAAGCAATGCCAGCCGCTAGTCACTGGTACAAAGAAAAGTTGGGAGTAGAGAAGGAAGTGAAGATAGCCTTAGGAGTGGTTTTGATCCAGAGAGAAGCTTTCACTGGAAACTTAAAGACATCCCTGACATAATTCCAAACCCAACAGTGGAAAGCAAGGAGGCTCTGGAGTAGCAAATGAACATAGTGGTTAGGAGGTAAGACTGGAGTCTGAGAACTGGCTGTGCATCCTGGCTCTACCACTTTCTAGAAGAGTTAGCGTTGGACAACGCATTTAACTTCTCTGGGCTTCTGTTTGCTTACCAGTAAAAGGGGAAATAGCATAGTACATCCCTCATCAGATAGTAGTGAAAATAAAAATCTGTATCAAATACTGAGCACAGTAACTAGCACAGATAAATGTCAACAGCGATTGTTGTGGAAATTAAGAAATTATTAGTAGCAGAATTCTTTATGTAAATTAAGACTAGATTTCTTAAAATATATGTATCTTAAACAAACCTTTTTAAAACAATTAAAAAATAAATACAGCTTGCCCGATATGAAAGCCACAAAGTAGCAGCTTTCTGTAGAGGGTTTTCCATATCTACTCTAGGTACAACACCCTGACTGTGGTCATCAGGGGAGCACTCACAGTCCAGCTATTTGACTGTAACAATGGCATGTGAGTTCATGGTGAAGACAACAGAGAGCTTAGCTACAAATGACGGAATCCTCACTTTGGAATAAGAACTATACATGGATTATTGTACAGTTAAATCAAGCACGCATACCATATTTGCCAGGTCTTCTGCTGTATGGAGCTAAATCAAGCAAAAGAAAGGGCATTTTGATAAACATGTGGGACTATCTAGTATAGGCCAGGCATACAGTCTATCCTCAAGGACTGCCTTTAGAAATCGGAAAACTGATTGAAAACCAGTCAAAACTCTCTTCCCCCTTTGGCCTCTACTCTGACAGCTGCTTACTTCTCTCCTCTCTCCACAGAGCAGCATTCTCTGCTCACAGCCTGCAAAGTGGAATTTGGCTGCCCACAGCTTCCCAGTGCAAGTTACAGGTCCAGCACAGGAGAGAGGGTTCAAAGTTCCTCAGTTCCTCTTAAATTCCCAGTAAAAGGTTTGACATTGGCTCACCTTGGGTAAAATTCTCACTGCTAAACCAAGCAACTACAGTTTGCTGCAGAGGGCAGAGTTATTTTATACTCACATGGCAGCTGGAAGTCTAACCCATGAGTTGAAAGGGGCCAGTTAAGGGAAACTGCTAGGGGAAGAGAGGGGCATATCTTACCAACAAGAGTACCTGCATGATCAATATTTATATACCTAACCCTGAATTATACCCCTCATCTTTATAATAAAAAATTTTTTAAAAAGATAGTCACTGTGATCTAGACAGATCTCTCCAAAAACATTCACAGTAAATACTACAAGGAGGTTTTGATTTTCATGCAGTACACAGAGACAAAAACCAAGTCTTGGAAATATGACTTTCATATAACAGGATTGCAGTAAATTCTTGGTCTATCTGTATTTGCTAGATGGATAAGTAACAAATTCTCTTCAACTATATTTATAATCTTCTTTTTCTAAAGTTTTCTGTTGTGCCTCTGCAACATATTTCCTTGGGAGTGGCTTTTCTCTTCATCGGCATGCCCCTCAAGCTGCCTTTATCTTTCCTGAGCTCTGTCCCAGCTACATCTGTGTTCTCCAGATGCCACTGTCTTCTCTTCTACCTTGAGCTCCTAGGGTAAGTTTCTGATTGGACCAGAACTGAAAGTGATTCCCATCCACTTTCTATTTAACACTCATACATTGTACAGTTAGTCCACTTCTCATTCCATAACCTGTGTATACTGCAGATGCTTCAAATATATGAAGTAATGACCTCATCTTGAAATCTTCTCAACCACCTTCACATCAAGTTAAGAGTAAGTACAACAAGAAATATGGTGTGGAAGCATGCTCTGTGAGCTTATGACTTTTTGAGACTGACTATTTCTATGCATAGACAAAAGAAACTTAAAAACTGAAAGCAAGGTCAATAAGATGTTTTATACAGGTTGGTATTTCTGAATACTTTACAAAATATTCCAATTTGAATTTCTATAAGAATGATTGGTTCTTCCCAAGTAGCAGTGATTGACTGGTTGGCAACTAGAATGACAAACTTTCCTTGCCTAGTGCAGGTACCCTCTCATCTTTGCATTACAGTTCACACCAACTTTACAAACCTAATGCAGTATGTTACAGTGTCATCATTGTCTATTTTCTGTTATCCATGAGAAGGCAGAGACATTGTCTTTTCTTCTTTTTATCCCCATCATCTACATAGGCATCACATAGTAGGAGCTCTATAAATACTTATTTGAAGAAGGAAAAAAACCAGCAACAAGAATTCCAACCACAAAGGGGTTTTGTAAGAAGTAGGATTGCAATTAATAAGAAGATGAAAGTAAAGTGAATTCTCTGAGTGAAGTTGCATATGGGACATATTTTAAAATATACTCTCTCAGCCCTATATGATTTTTTAATATGGGATACTCTTTGACAGGTGAAGAGGGCTACTGCTCCAAAACAATGGAGTGACCTGGCTTTCTCTCTCTCTCTCTCTCTTTCTCTCTCTCTCTCTCTCTAATAATGTGGCAAGAATATCTCTTTTCACTGCTGGAAACTGTTTACATTTTTCTACTGTGAGGTTAACCTAATCTTGTACTTTGTCATTTTCTCTCTCCTGCAGAGGTAAATCCTCTGTCTGTAAATGTGTACAAGCATAATCCCTTGAGTTATGCAAAGACAGCTTGACAGTTTTGACTGAGTTATATCTATTTAATAGTTCAAGGGGTCACTGACAAAGAAGTAATTAAGAAAAAAAAAATTTCACAAGCCAATGGAAATTCTTCCTATAGCACAGTTTGAAAACTAAAAATGTAAGACTTAAATTTAGAGCTAAATATTAGCGGTAATTAGTTCCTAGGCTCTTTCAAAAAAATATTTTAAAATGAGCTTAAACCCACTGAATGTAATTAATGTCAGTAAAATCACAACATCCTTATTTCTAAGTTTTTATAATTTAAAAAAATCTAGCATTAAAAGAGTACCAGAAAATGTTGAAGTAAATTTACCTTTAAGGCAGTGAATTTTTTCAATATATGTGATTGTGGGTCTACAATATTACAGATACTGTCCTTAGCCTGGGGGTTACAAAAATGAATGAGATATGGCCTCTGCTCTCAAGAAGTTTATTGTCTAGGGCAAATGAGCATGTGATTCTATCTTTATAATAATTATTCAAAATTAAGGAGCCCTGGATTGTATTAGACCTCAGGAGGTTGTCTCTTAGCCCCTAGAAGACCTAATCTAAACTATTCCAGATGTCTGCACATGCTTATTTCTCTTGGTGAGAACTTTAAAAAACATGGTAAATGTTATTTTCCTACCAGTAATATTATATGCCTTTAATAATCAATAAAAGTCATAAAAAAGAGAAGTAGCATCTAGTACAGGATCTTTGTAACCATAATCAAAAATCTATTAGTCTGATATCAACTTATTAGAGGTTTGTGATTTAGTCAAATTACCAACTTCCTTTAAAATTTTTTTTCAGAGAGCTCAAAAATGTGTAGTACTTTTAGTCTAGTCACATCCCATCATGGATCATGATTTTTAGTCTAGTCACATCCCATCATGGATCATCATGGACCATCTCATCATGGATCATCCCATCATGGATCAGATCATGATTTGAGATCTGATTAATTTTTTCTTAGCAAGACTCTTTGTGTCTATAGTCATATTTAGGAATCCAGGGCTACATAAAAATGCCTAGTTTATAATTTCTATACTAACTACAATGTCCCACTGACTACTGAAAGTCTTGAGGTCTTGTGTAATAGATTAGCGTTTAATAGATTAGAGACCAAAAGTTCTACTGTTTTTATGACTACAGGCAAAGAAAATGTGCTGTTCCAGTAGTGTTTCCATTCTTGCTTTTGACTTTTCCCCTTTTCCCAAGTCCTGGCTTTCCCTAAGAGAGATAACTGACAGTGCAATAATATAGAGGTTACAAAGTGAAAGTCTTAAGTGTGCAATTTCATTCTTGACTCTAAGAAACTTAGGAAAATGCAGGTCCAAAACATCCTTCAGAAACATTTCATGTAAACACTAGTAGGTCTATTACTCCCTCCCAATACACTTAACATCCTGGCAAGGATGCAGAGAAAAGGGAACTCATACACTATTGCTGGCAATGTAAATTAGTACTGCCATTATGGAACAGTCCCTCGAAAAACCTGAAATAGAACTACCGTATGATGCAGCAACCCCACTACTGGGCATATATTCAAAGGAAAGGTAATCAGTGTGTCAACGGAAGGTATCTGTATTCTCATATAGAATCAATCTAAATGCCCATCAATGAATGAATGCGGTGCATAAATACAGTGAAAGACTACTCAGCCATGAAAAAAAAAAACACATAATCTTATCATTCACAGCAACATGGATGAGCTTGGATAACATTATGTTAAGTGAAATAAGCCAGGCACAGAAAGACAAATACCACATGTTTTCACTTATACGTGGAAGTTAAAAAAATTCGGTTTCATAGGAATAGAGAGAACAATTAAGTAGTTACTAGAGACTGGGAAGGATTGGTGAGGGATAGTCAGAGGTGGGTTCATGGATACAAAATTACTACTAGTTCGGAGAAATAAGTTTTGGTGTTCTATAACACTGTAAAGTGACTACAATAGCAGCAATTATATATTTTCACATAGCCCAATGGGCAGATTTTAAATGTTTTCATAACAAATCACTCTAATTTTCTCATCACACATTGTACACATGTATCAAAATATCACACTGTACCCCATAATTATGCACAATTGTTATACATGTTTTAAAAATAATAAGATGTTTATTTATGTCCTTTACCCACTTTTTACCCCTTAAAAAGAGGGTAAATGACATAAATAGAGATTTTTCAAAAGAAGACATACAAATGGCCAATAAGCACATGAAAAAATGTTTAATGTCACTAATCACAAGATAAATGCAAATTAAAACCACAATGAGATATCATCTTACACCAGTCAGAATGGCTATTATATAAAAGACAAAAAATAACAGATGCTGGCGAAAAGGGAATGCTTATACACTGTTGGTGCGAATGCAAATTAGTAAAACTTCTGTGGAAAACAATATGAAAATTTCTCAAAGAACTAAAAATAGAGCTACCATTCAATCCAGAAATCCTACTAATGGGTATATATCCAAAAGAAAATAAACTATTATCTCAAAAAATACTGCACTCATACGTTTAACACAACACTATTCACAACAGTCAATTTATGGAATCAAACTTAAGCGTTTGTCAACAGATAAGTGAATAAAGAAAATGTGGTTATAATATATACAATGTAATACTATTTCACCATAAGAAAGAATGAAATCATATATTTTGTAGCAACTTAAATGGGACTGCAGGCCATTATCTTAAGTGAAACAACTCAGAAACACAAGTACCACATGTTGTCAGTTTTAAGTGGGAGATAAATAATGCATGCACATGGGCATCGAGTGAAATAAATAGTCATTGGAGGCTCTGAAGGATAGGAGAGTTGGGGGGGTAGGGTAAGGGATGAGAAATTACCTAACAAGTGCAATGTACACTGTTTGGTTGACAGTTACATTAAAAACCCAGATTTCACCATTATGCAATATTTTCATGTAAGAAAACTACATTCATACCCCTTAAATTTACACAAATAATAAAGCAAAAAATTTGCATATAAAGCAAAATAAGAAAAATTACAAAAGTACAAGGTAAAAATGACACAAGAAACACAAATTATATGTTATGTAAATTAATTAAACTTCCACATTTTTTAAAAAAGCTCATATTGAAAAAAGCTCAAATGCAAAATCCAACTTCAGATTGTTTGAAGAAAACATACCTAAAACAAAGTGACCTAAAAGATTAAGATTAAAATAATTGTCCATGTTATAGCAAATGTGAAAAAAATCAGAGTTTGCTATAGTGTCAGATAAAGAAGAATTCAAGACAAAATATTCAAAGTTTCTATTGATTAAACAGTGCAATTTAAGTGTATTATAATAGATATGAATCTTTATACTCAAAATTATCTTTTTCAATATATAAGTTGGAAATCAAGGAAAACTTTACAAAAAACAAATACTATTGGTTGTTTTTCATTATGTCATGGTCTGTAATTAATAATAACCCTAGAGAATCTGACCCAAAATTCAAAATTCAATATATAGACAGTATCGAGGACATGTCAACAATTGAGGACACACAGGACTCTCAAGGGAAAAAAAGTGATAAAATAAGCTTCACATAAGAAGATCTGATGATCAAAATTTATAACGCACATGTCGAAACATTCCATCAAGAGGAAGTGTTAGAAAGCAAAACAAGCAGCAGGATTAACTACCAAGCACTGTCCTTCATCCATCTTTCCATACACAATTAATATTTGTTAAGTATCCACAATGCACAAGGCCTTGTTCTAGGCTCTGGGGATACCACAATGAAAAAAAAATTCAATTGAGGGAATCTATGAATAAATAAACAAACATATACAAGTAAATATAAGTTAACCGTAAGTCATATAAACACAGTAAATATATACTATGATGTCAGTCAGTAATGTAAGATAAAAATAAAAACAAACCAAGGTAAGAATAGGCAGAATGGGATGCAATTTTAGACTGGGTAGTTAAGAAAAATATCTTACATTCAGTTTACTCAAAAGTAGAGCCCGAAACAAGAATTTGTGTGTGTGTGAGGGGGTTAATCCAGGAAGTAATTCTAGGGAACAGAAGTGAAAAAACATAAAAAGTGGACCAGGAAGGAGAAACAAGACAATATAAGTGTGCATTATTGCTGCCAAGGGTAACAGAGTTTTGTTTCCTCCCAGAATTGTCTGTACAAACGATAGGAGACAGGAGAATGTATCCATTGGCTCCCATTCATCATTAACTGAGGGTTGCCCACAGATGGGGTGGGGGTTTTATATGGAGGTTTAATTCCTGAGCATTTTCAGGCTGCATGGCATATGAACTGAGTGAGCTCACACCAGAATCTTAAGCATTGAAGAAGTTCCTGAACATTAAGTGAAAGACTTGATGGATGAGCTTAAGGCAGACACTGTCAGCCTGTGATAAAATGAAGCCCTCATAATACTGTCCACCACGGTTGTGGCTGGAATTATAGATAAAGCAAAAAGGACATGATTCAGAGCACCAGAGGAGTCTAATAGAAGAGGCTTTCCTAATAGATGACATTTGAGCAGGGACTTGAAGGAATAGAAAGAGTGAACTTTGTAAATATCTGGGGGAATGAAAAAAAACAGGCAGAAGTAGCACATAGATATATTTTTAGTTAGGATGGAAACCAGTGAAAGAGTTTTTGAACAGGAGAGTGCTATAAACTGACTCTCATTTTAAAGCAGTCATTCTTGCTGCTGTATAGAGTATAAAAACCATGGAGGTAGAAAAACAATAAGAGATTCTAAAATAACTATGCTTAAAGTAATTAAATAAAAACCAAGACATAAATCTGTACAAGACACTATTTAAAAACAGTTAGCTGGGTACAGTTGCTCACACCTGATCCCAGCACTTGGAAGGCCAAGGCAGGAGGACTGCTTGAATCCAGAAGTTCAGGACCAGTCAGGCAACATAGTGATATAGTGATATCTTTTCTCTGTAAAAAAGCAAAAAAAAAAAGTCAGGCATATTGGTACATGCCTGTAGTACCAGCTACTCAGGAGGCTGAGACAGAAGGATCATCTAAGCCCAGGAGGTCAAGGCTGCAGTGAGCTGTGATTGTGCCAGTGCACTCCAGTCTGGGTGATAGAGTGAGACCCAGACTCAAAAAAATCACACAGATTTGAAAAATCATCAAAAAGAGGATATTATGGTAGTTGAAATTAAGAAATTAGCTTAAACAGAAATTATGACACGCTTAAAGACAGAACTAGAAACCTAATTAATTTGTCTGAGGAAATTATTCTAAATACAGTACAGATGGTAAAGATTTGGAAAAACAGAAAAGAGAAACCAAAGGACAGAAAAGACAAAATGAAAAGGTCCAATACATGTCCAATAGAATCTCAGAGATAAAAAGAGAACAAAAGGATCTGAAAAGAAAATGGTTGAGAATATTTCATATTTGATCAATGGTATCAGCCCAGACCCAAATTAAGTGCCATAAGCAAACAAATTAACTAAATCTATGTAACTTATCACATTATCAGAATAAAGGAAAACAAATTAATTAAATCTATGTAATTTATCACATTATCAGAATAAAGGAAAATCTTATGATTATTTTAATAGATGCAGGAAAATAATTTGCTAAAATTCAATGCACATTGGTGACTTTTTAAAAACCTTGGAAAATTAAAAATAAAATGAATCTTTTTCATCTAGAACAAGGCAATACATTAAAAAACCTACAACTGCATTAATTAATTGATGTGACAAAGAACACTTTCCCTCTTGGTTTAAGGCAAGAATTCTCACTAACTGCCTCAATTCAACATTACACTAGAGATCCTAGCAGGTAAATAAGGCAAGAAAAAGAAATGAAAGACATAAATATTTGAAAGAAGAAAGAAAAATTGTTTTTATTCTCAAATATAATTGTATACATAGAAAATCCAAATAAATATTCAAACTATTGGAAATAATAAGTGATTTTATCAATATTGCTGAATTCAAGATTGTATTAGTCAAGGTTCTCCAGAACAAACTAATAGGAGATAGATAGATAAGTAGATGGACAGATAGATAAGGGGGATTTATTAAGTGAACTGGCTCACATGATTATGGGATCTCACAAGAGGCCATCTGCAAACTGTAGATGTGTGTATACTGTAGATGTGTGTATACTCTGAGGTGTGTGTATACTGTCTCAGTTCAATGCCAAGATCCTCAAAACCAGGGAAGATGATGCTGTTAACTCTCAGACCAAAGCTGAAGACCTGAGAACCTGAGGGGCTTCAGGTGTGAGTCTTGAACCTGTAGGCTGGAAAGCCTGAAGTCTTGATGTTCAAGAGCAGGGGAAGAAGTGTTTCAGCTCGGAGAGAGACAGAGAAGAAATTAACTTTCCACCTCATTTTTTCTCTATCTGGGCCCCCAGCTGATCGAACAATGCTGTCTACATTGAGGAAGGATTATCCCCACTCATTCCCCAACTCACATACCAGTTTTCCCTGGGACACTCATAGACACACCCAGAAATTATGCCTTACCAGTTCTCGAGGTATTCCTTAATCCAGTCAAGTTGACACCTAAAATTAGCCACAAGTCTACCTCTTATCAACTAGGCTCCCATACACATCTCCTTAAACTATACTTAATCGCTACACATACTCTTCTTTACCTCCATTGTGGAGTACTAGTCCAACATCAGTTTAATACTCTGGATCCAACGTAATACTTAATACTCCAACTGCATTATAACTCCATTCATTGCCTGCTGATTCAGAAGCATGAGGAATACAAAGTGGCTCAAAAGCAAGTTTAATTTTCAGTTCTGTGAAATAATTATTGTGTCTCCTAGTAAAAGCATTCTCCCCCCGTAATTAAGACTTCTAGGCCAGCAGAGTATAAAGTCATAGGGACTGTCTTCCCTCCGTCCCCACCCAGGGATTGACTCAAAGCCAAGATAGACTTCCCCTTACAGGGAAAAGGTAAGCAGGAGGCCCTCATGACCCCTTCAAATACCTGCAGTCCTTGCTACAGGAGAATCTAGCAGTCCTCACAGGCCTCCACTCCAATTCAGGGAGTGACGCTAACACAGCTCCATTGTTCCAGAGTAGGAGTCCATATTGTGCACTTGTCACTCCCTATGCCTGATTCAAGTTCCTACAGCATGTCACTATATTGAAACTGGAGCCAATAATAGAGTGTACCCTGCTCTGAAGGCCAGTATGCACCACCTCTGTCCACACTGAAGGCTCTAGTGTCAGTCCACCATGTTCACACAGGTGGCTGTGGTACCATGACCCCAACTACTTATAGCCTAAACCCAGTAGAATGGCCATGACTTCAGAATGTGAGCCCACACAGCACCTTGTTCCTCCAAAGAACATGTAGTCCTGCACAGCAGAGAAGCCACCCTCATACACATCATACTTCTATGCATACACACCAGGCCCAGGACAAGTCCAGCAGTTTCAACCCAGGAAGCCTGAGACCAGCAAATCCACTCAACTGTCCCCTTAAGCTCCTGTAGCTTAGACCTCTGAGGCACTAATAGATACTGCTGCCTAATAGCTAAAGAAACTGTATGAAGCCTACATTACTGTGTCCACCCAGAACCAAAGCCAACTCACCTTACCCAACCAACATCTTGGTACATGTATGCAGAAAAATTTATTTCCCATTAAAAGCCACTTTCATGAAATTGGAAGAAGCAACTATTCAAACAGATATGCAAATATCAAAATATAAATAAAAGAAAAATGGAAAAGCAAGAGAATAGGATAACTCTAAAGAATAAATAACTCTTCAAGTAACAGAACCTAAAGCAAAGAAAATATATAAAATTCATGAAAGGAAATTCAAAATAATTATCTTAAAACTTAGAAATAGAAAGAGTTCCAGTAAGATGGTGACAGCACAGGTGGGACTGTGAGATTCTCCAACAGTGAGTTCCCATAAAGACTTTTATTTTCCTTCCTCCACCCCTCTGTCCACCACCAGCTGCACCAGTCTGAGGCCTGGAGATCCTGGGTCCTAGCATGGCCAGCTACCATGGCCCCTCTGCAGGTGCTGTTCCACCCCAGGTGGCCCCAGGCCCCGACCGAGTGGAACTCCCGACTCTCTCCCTGGCTACACCATCTCACCCAGCCCCAAGCCACATGCCACCACCTGTGGAGGTCCTCAGATACCGCCTTGTGGAGATCTAGGTTCCCTTACTGGCTACACTGATCTGCCCAGCACTCAGTCGCTGCCAACTCCCTCCCTGGCTGGGCGCCCAGCTCAGACTCAGCCTGTGGCACCCATGGAGGCCCTCCACATCCAGCCCTTGGAACTACAGGCTCCATTCTCCCTGGGGTGGCCCACCAGGCCCAAGGCTGCCGCTGCCCATGCAGGCCCCCAGTGTCTATGCCTCTGGGCTTTGTGACACTGCCCAGGCTGAAGCATCCAAAGCCATGACTGGTGCTCATCCCTCCGAGTTCCAGGCCCCTGCCTTGGGTTCTGGGTCCCCACCCAGCCCCATCTCAAGCCATCATCACCCAGGGAGGCTTTAGGACCCGGCCCTCAGAGATACCAGCTCCATTCCTGGCTGAAGCGCCCTGTGGGGGGCCCAAAGCCACTGCCACCCACCCTTTGGAGCTCTAGTCCCTCCTCTGGCTGAAGCACCTGGCAGTCTTGCACATCACTTCCCCCAACTCAACCCTGACTATAGCAGACCAGAGAACAGCTGGAGCCCTGTGACCAGGCAAGACCTACAGCGACTCACCCACCCAGCTCTGCCTAACTTCCAAATTGGGAGCTAAGACCCCATGGCTGTGTAAGGGAACAGTATATCTTAAAGAGGTGCTGAACTGCCGCTGTCAGCTCTTGGCTCTGGCCCTGGGGAAATCTGGGCTCCCTCCCCCACCCCAAGCCGCTGTGGCACACCAAATGCAGCAACCAGCTATATCGCTGATTCCCAGTGCCTGGCGCCAGTCACACAGCACCATAGACTGTCACAGTGGATCAGCCACAGACTGGACAAGTGGAGAAAAAAGATGAGTGGAGAGAAAGGATCCATGAAAGAGGAGCCACCCACCACAGCCATTTTCCAGGCAGAGATTTGCAGCCTCCTCCTTGGTTTCTAAGGTAACCTTGCTAAACAAGGTACAAAAGTCCCTCCCTTAAGCTGAATCAGACACAGGCAACTCAGTCCTATGGCAGACCTCTCAGGCAGCAAGTCAAGGGAACCAACCCATCCTATGAGTAAGTCTATCTGCCTGCAAAGGGGAGAGGCTAGAGATCAGAGCTGAAGAGACTTTAGACACTCAGGAAAGACTCCAGAGCTAGTCTGGTTTCTTATTTTGATTTTTTATTTTACTGTTTTGACTGTTTGTTTTGCTCACTTTTGTTTGCTTTTTGAGTTAGACTACTTGTTTGTGTTGGGGAAAAGCACATCAAAAGGCATGAACTTATTGGACTGCTTTTGTGTTATTACCAGTATGCTTTAGGGAATCTTCTTTGTTTTTTACTCTTTTCTGACCTTGTGTTTCTTTTCATTCATTAGTTGGTATGTATGTCTGTTTTCCCTCTTACTCTTCTCTCTCTCCAACTTCCTCTTGACCCCCTTCTTCCATTATTTTCCTTTTTCTTACCTCCTTTGGTTCCAGGGAGCAGACCTAAACCCCACTGAATGGACAGATTGTAAGGCAGTGGGAAGTGGGTTCCAGTGTGCCCATACACCTGTTGGTGGATACTGGAATCTGCAGATAGATTCTGAATCACAGCTTCCCCCTCAATTAAATCTCAAAACTGCAAAAAGTATGGCCCAAACCTACAGTCCAGCCTCAAAATTGAACAAAGCCATAAGATGCTCATAAGGAAGAACAGAAGATTGAACACAAAGAAGTAAAAGCAACCCCACATTCCCTGAAAAACAGAATTAAAGAAGGGGAAGGAAAGGGGGAAAGAAAAATCCACACAAATGAAGAAAAACCAAAAGAAGAAAATGGGTCTCTCACAGACCCCTGGACATCAGACACTGAGAAAACTGACTTCGGAATACAAACAATGAAGAGCCCCCAGAATGACTGGTCTCAAACTACAAACCCAGTTATCAAGACATTAATGGAGAGATTAAAAAAGAATTGAGGAGAGACAAGAAACTAGGAAGGAGTCGATAACTGAGATAACAGCAGTAAAGAATACTGTCAATGAAATAAACAGAAAACAGAATTAGCCAAGCAGAAGAAAGAATCTCAGAACTTAAGGACCAAAATATAGAACTAACCCGAACTGTCAAAAACATAGAAAAGAAGCTCAAAAAGGCAAAACAAAACCTTCAAAAGATGAGCAATTACATCAAGAGACTGAACCTAAGAGTAATTGCACTTCCTGAGGCAGAAAGAGAGATAGAGTTCACCCTGGAACAAACATTCCATGAGATTATTCAAGAAAACTTCCCTCATCTCATCAGTGATGCAAAAATTCAAACATAAGAGATTCAGAGAACCCCTGCAAGACAAAAATGAGAATACCAACTCCCAGACACACAATAATTCACCTAAACAAAGTGGTTATAAAAGAAAAATCTTAAAGGCAGCAAGAGAAAAAGGTCAGGTTACCTATCATGGAAAACCAATTAAAATAGCAGCAGATTTATCTACAGAAACTCTTTAGGCTAGGAGAGCTTGGAGGCCTATCTTCAAAATTCTAAAAGATAAACAATTTCAACCAAGAATAACCTACCCAGCCAAGCTAAGCTTCATCAGTGAGGGAGAATTAAAATCTTTCCCAGATATCCAATCCCTAAGAACTTACACTGCTACCAGACCACCTCTACAAGAAACACTTAAGAAAGTATTAAACACAGAGGAAAGGAAAAAGGAACAACAACGTTCTTCACAAGAATACAGGAAAAAGATTAAAACACAAACGAACCAACCCCAAAACCCAAAGAAAGACAACAAACAGGAACAACAACAACAACTCTATAAGAACCTTATCATAGGGATCAACTCTCACATTTCAATAATTAGCCTGAAGGTGAATGAACTAAATGCACCACTGAAAAAACATAGAATGGCAAAATGAATAAAATATCATCAGGCAACAATATATTGCCGTCAAGAGACTCATCTCACTAGAAAGGACACTCACAGATTCAAAGTAAGAGAATGGGAAAAAAATTTCAGGTGAACAGAGCACAAAAGAAAGGAGGAGTCACCATCTTAATCTCAGACAAAATACCCTTTAAGCTATCAAAAATTTTAAAAGATGCAGAAGGCCACTACATAATGATAAAAGGTTCAATCCATCAACAAGAAATATCTATCCTAAACATATATGCACCCAACATAGGAGCGCCAACTTTCATAAAGCAGTTTCTAGGTAAACTCAAAAAAGATATTGACTCTAACACTATCATAGCTGGGGACTTTAATACCCTACTCACAACCCTAGACAGATCATCAGGACAAAAAACCAGCAACAAGATCCGGAACCTCAATGTGACTCTTGACCAAATGGACTTAATTGATACCTATAGAACACTCCATCCAACAACCACAGAATGTACATTCTACTCATCGCTGCATGGAATGTACTCTAAGATCGACCACATACTTGGCCATAAATCAAGCATGAGCAAATTTCAAAAGATTGAAATTTTTCCATGCACCTTCTCAGACTACAGTGGAATAAAAATAAACATCAACAACAACAAGGTTCCCCCCAAACCCACAAAGACATGGGCACTAAACAGCAAGACGCTAAACAACTCCTGGGTCAATGATGAAATCAAAACAGAGATTAAAAGATACCTGGAAACAAATGAAAATAAAGAAACATCTTACCAAAATCTCTGGGATGCCATGAAATCTGTAGTAAGAGGGGAATTCATATCTCATCCGTTTGCACATGAAGAAAATGGAAGGATCACAAATTAACAGCCTAACAAGTCACCAAAGGAAGCTGGAAAAGCAAGACCACCAAAACCCTAACTTCAGCAAAAGAATCCAGATCACCAAAATAAAAGTCCAAATCTGGGACATAGAAGGCAAAAAGATAACACACACACAAAAAAAAAAATCAATGAAACAAAAAGCCAGTTCTTTGAAAGGATAAACAAACTCAATGACTCCGTAGCTTGACTGACAAAAAAAAAAAAAAAAAAAAACAGAGAAAGCCCAAATAAACATAATCAGAAACACAAAAGATGAAGTCAAGTCACATCTGACCCTGAAGAAACACAAAAGATCATTAGAGACAACTATGTACACGTGTAGAGAAACAAACTTGAAAACCTTAAGGAAATGGAAGACTTTCTGACATCACAAAATCTGCCTAGGTTGAAACAAGAAGAAATTGAGACCCTAAATAAACCAATAACAATCAAAGAAATTGTCTATGTAATAAGAAAACTACCTACAAAAAAAAAAGCCCTGGACCAGATAGCCTTCCAGCAGAATTCTATAAGATATTTAAGGAGAAGCTGATACCAATCCTACTGAAAGTGTTCCAAGTGATTGAGAAAGATGGAACTCTCCCCAAATCATTTTATGAAGCCAACATCACATTGATACCCAAGCCAGGTAAAGATTCAACAAAGAAAGAGAACTATAGGCCAATATTTTTGATGAACATAGATGCTAAAATTCTCAACAAGATCCTAGCAAATCGGATTCAACAACACATCTCAAAAATCATCCATCATGATCAAGTAGACTTCATCCCTGGGATGCAAAACTGGTTCAACATTTGCAAGACCATAAATGTAATTAAATACATCAACAGATGTCAAAGCAAAAACCACATGATTATATCATTAGATGCAGAAAAAGCTTTTGATAAAATCCAGCACCCCTTCTTGAACATCTAGGTATACATGGAACATACGTCAAAATAGTAAAAGCCATCCATGAGAAACCCACAGCCAGCATACTCCTAAACAGATAAAAATTGGAACCATTTCCACTGAAAACTGGAACAAGACAAGGATGCTCACTCTCACCCCTCCTGTTCAATATAGTATTAGAAGTCCTGACTACAGGAATCAGAAAAGAGAAGGCGATCCAGGGTATCCAAATAGGAAAAGAGGAAGTCAAGTTATCTCTCTTTGCAGAAGACATGATTGTATACCTTAAAAACCCAAGAGAATCTGTCAAAAGCCTCCTTGCACTGATAAAGGACTTTGGCAAAGTCTCAGGGTGTAAAATAAATGTGCAAAAGACAATCGCATTTTTTACACCAATAATAAACAAACAGAAACCCAAATAAAAAGCCCAATCCTGTTCACAATAGCCACAAAAAAAATGAAATACCTTGGCATCTTCCTAACCAGCAATGTGAAAGACCTTTACAATGAAAACTACAAAACACTGCTCAAAGAAATCAAAGATGACACAAACAAATGGAAAAATATTCCATGCTCATTGCCTGGAAGAATCAATATTGTTAAGATGTCCATCTTACTCACGGCAATCTACAGAATTAACACAATACTCATTAAATTACCAGCAGCATTCTTCTCAAATCTGGAAATGACAATACAGAAATTCATATGGAAACATAAATGACCACGAATAGCCAAAACAATCCTCAGCAAAAGAAAGTGGAAGTTATGACACTTCCAGACTTTAAACTTTATTATAAGGTTGCAATAATCAAAATGGTCTGGTACAAGAACAGGCATATAGATCAACGGTACAGGATAGTGATTCCGGAAGCAAAACTTCAATTTATCAACCAACTCATCTTCAACAAAGCCTCTACCACCAACCACTGGAGAGAGGAGAACCTATTCAGTAAATGGTGCTGTGAAAACTGCCTGACCACCTGCAGAAGATTAAAACAGAACCCCTACCTATCACCATACACAACAATCAACTCTAAATGGATCAAAGACCTAAACGTAAAACCTCAAACTATAAGAAACTTAGAAAATGCAGAAGAAACCCTTATGGAAACTGGAACTGGCAACCAATTACTGATCAAAACCCCAAGTACCCATGCCATAAGAGATAAGATAGACAAGTGGGACATCATCAAACTGAAAAGCTCCTGCAAAGCCAAAGATACCATCAAAAGAGAAGGGAGACAGTCCACAGACTGGAAAAAAATATTTGCCAACTGTATATCTGACGAAGGCCTAGCACCTAGGATCTACAAAGAACTCAAATGTGCCAAATTGAAAAACACAAACAGCCCTATTAAAAAGTAGGCAAAAGATATGTGTAGACATTTCTCAAAGGAAGACATATGAATAACCAACAGATACATGAAAAAATGCTTAGTCTCACTAATCATCACAGAAATGCAAATTAAAAATACCACCTAACTGAGATACCACCTAACTCCAGTCAGGATAGCAATCATCAATAACTCAAAAAACAACAGATGCTGGAGAGGATGCAGGGTAAGGGAACACTTCTACACTGTTGGTGGGAGTGTAAGCTAGTACAACCTCTGTGAAAAGCAGTTTGGTGATTCCTAAAAGATCTAAAAATTGACCTTCCATATGACCCCACAATACCTCTTCTCAGAATATACCCTGAAAAACTCAAATCATTCTGTAAAAAAGACTCCTGCACACACATGTTTATTGCAGCATTATTCACAATAGCAAAAACATGGAACCAACTGTGCTGCCCATTGAAAGAGGACTGTATTTTTTTTTAATGTGGCAAAAACACATGATGGAATATTACACAATCATAAAGAAGGACAAAATTTTGAACTTCATAGCAACTTGGATGGACTACGTGTTTATAATACTGTGATCTATCAGAGAAACAAAGAACTGAGTATCATGTGTTCTCACTCATAAACAGACCTTGAACAATTATCATAATACTATAAAAAAGAATTGGCAGTAGTTAGAGACTGCCAGGGGAGGGGTGGCACACCTCATCAACAAGGGTATCTGTATAATGACCTTTTTTATACCTAACCCTGAGTTGTATTCCACATCTTTAAAATAAAAAATAATTTTAAAATTTGAAAAACTGTAACATTGTTCTTCTTTATGGCTGTATAATATTCCATTGTGCATATATACCACATTTTTCTTTATTCAGTCAAATTTTGATGGGCAACACGGTTGGTTCCATGTTTTTGCAGTTGTAAATAGTGCTGCAATAAACATGCGTGTGCAAGTATCCTTTTGTAGAGTGATTTAAGTTCCTCCAGTTATATTCCCAGAAGGGGGATAGATGGGTCATATGGAAGATCAGATTCTAGTTCTTTTAGGAATTGCCATGCTGTTTTCCATAGAGGTTGAGGTAGTTTGTATTCCCACCAACAGTGTAGAAGTTTTCTCCTTTCTCCACACCCTTGTCAGTTTGTTTTTTTGTTTGTTTGTTTGTTTTATGAATGATGGCCATTCCTCCTGGAATTATGGACTTCACAGCAATTTGGACAGATTTAGAATCTATAATACTCAGTGATTTATCACAGAAATAAAGAACTGAGTACCATATGTTTTCACTCATAAGTGGATCATGAACATTTACCATAATACTATAAGAAAGGGATTGGGAGTAGCTGGAAACTGTTGGTGGGGGGCATATAACATTAAGAAGGGTAATTGATCTCAATCAAACCAGGACCAAAGAGAGGCCCAAACTTTACCTTACAATGGCCACTTGTATGCCTAATCCTGAATTGTACCCCACATCTTTAAAATAAAATTTAAAAACTTTTAAAAAGAAACAAGAACAAACTATATCCAAAATTACTGGAAGGAAAGAAAAAAAAAATGGAACAAAATAAGATACTACAACTGATATCACAGAAATGCAAAAAAAAAGTGAGAAACTACTATGAACTTTATACCTACAACAGATTGAATAATCTAGAAAAAATAAATACCTAAACACATACAAACTACCAAGATTGAATTATAAAGAAGGAGAAAATCGGAACAGATCAATAATGAGTGAGGAAATTAAATCAGAAATCAAGTCTCCCATCAAAAAAAAATCCAGAACCTGATGCTTTACTGCTGAATTCTAACAGCCATGTAAAGATGAGTTAAAACCAAAATTCTTCTCACACTATTTCAGAAAATTAAAGATGGAATACTTCCAAACTCATTCTATTAGGCCAGCATTTTCCTCATATCAAAACCAGGCAAGGACACAACAAGAAAAGAAAACTACAGGTTGCTATCTCTGATGACCACAGATACTAAAATCCTCAACAAAATTCTAGCAAACAGAATTGAACAGCACATTAAGATCATTCACTGCGCCAGACGTGGTGGCTTATGCCTGTAATCTCAGCACTTTGGGAGGCAGAGGCAAAAGGATTGCCTGAGTCCACAAGTTTGAGACCAGGGCAACTTGGCTAGACCTTGTTTCTACAATAAGTAATTTTTTAAAAATTAACTGGGTGTGGTGTCACATGCCAATAGTTTCAGCTACTTGGAAGCCTGAGGCAGAAGGATAGCCTGAGCTCAGCAAGTCGAGGCTAGGGTGGCTGTAATGTGCCACTGTACTCCAGCCTGGGTGACTGAGTGAGACTCGGACTCAAAAAAAAGAAAAAAATTCACTGGGATCAAGTGAGATTTCTTTCACAAATGCAAGGATGATATAACATATTCAAATCAATAAACTGATACATCACATTAACAGAAAGAAAACCAAAAGTCATATAATTATTTTAATAGATGTGTAAAAAGCATTTGACAAAATTAAACATCCTTTTATGATAAAAAATATGTGTAGAAGGTACATACCTCAACACACTAAAGATTTTTTATGGCAAACGCACTAGCACCATACTAAATGGGGATATTTGTAAGTTTTTCTAGAACAAGACAAGGATGTCCACTTTCACCATTTATATTCAGCATACTAATAAAAATCCTATCCAGAGCAATTAAACAAAAGAAAGGGGAAAAAAGAGTTCCAAATTGAAAAAAAGGAAGTTAAATTGTCCCTATTTGAAATGATCTTATGTATAGAAAACTCTAAAGACTCCACCAAAAAAACCTGATAGAACTAATAAATGAATTTAGTAAAGTTGCAGGATACAAAATCAATATATAAAAATCAGTAGCATTTTTATACACTAATAATAAACTACCCAAAAAGAAAACAATAAAACAATTGCATCCACAATGGCTGCCAAAAAATAAGATATCTAGAAATAAATTTAATCAAGTGAAAGACCTCTACAATGAAAATGACAAAACAAAGGTAAAAGAAATGGAAGAGGACATAAATAAATGGAAAGATATCCCATATTCATGGTCTGAAATAATTAATATTATTAAAATTAATCCTTATCTAAAACTAGATTTCAATCTTTCCCTACATACAAAGCAATCTTAAGATTCAATGCAATCCCTATCAAAATACCAATGGCATTCCCCATAGAAATAGAAAAAGCAAACTCAAAATTTGTATAAAAGCAAAAACCACCTCAAATGGTCAATGCAATCTTGAGGAGAAAAATCAAACAAACCTAGAGGCACCACACTACTTGATTTCAAAATAGATTACAAAGCTATAGTAACCAAAACAATATGGCATTGGCATGAAAACAGACACATAGATAAATGGAATAAAATGGAGACTTCAGAAATAAATGCACACATTTACAGACAATTGATTGTTTTTTACAAAAGTGCCAAGAGCACACAATTAGGAAAGGACAATCTCTTCAATCAATGGTGCCAGGTTAACTGGATATTCACATGCAAAAAAATAAAACTCGATCCCTATCTTTTCCTATATATACAGAAATCAACTTAAAATGGATTAAAGACAAGTTCAAGATATGAAACTACTAGGCAAAAACATAGAGAACATTTCATGACTTTGAACTGGGCAAGAATTTTTTAGATGACCTCAAAGCACAGGCAGCAAAAGCAAAAATAGTCCAATGGAATTACATCAAACTAAAAAAACTGCACAGCAAAGCAAACAATCAACAGAATAAAGCAAAAACCTACAGAATGGGAGAAAATATTTGCAAACTATGCATAGGACAACTCAATAACAATATTTGCAAATATTTGCAAACTATGCATAGGACAACTCAATAACAAAACAATTCAATTTTTTAAATGGACAAAAATGAACAAACATTTCTCAAAAAAAGACATACAAATGGCCAACAGGTATATGAAAACAATGCTCAGCAACACTAATCTTCAGGGAAAAGCAACTCACAACCACAATAAGTTACTACCCTACTCCAGTTAGAATGGCCATTATCAAAAACAAGAGACTACAACTGTTGGCGAGGATGTGGAGAAAAGGGAGCCATTACACATTGCTGGTATGAATGTAAATTTGTACAGTCAATATGGAAAACACTATAGAAGTCCCTCAAAAAATTGAATAGAACTACCACATGATTCAGCAATCCTACTGCTGGGTATATATCCAAAAATTAGTATGTTGAAGTGATATTTACACTCTCAAGTTTATTGTAGAACTATTCACAATAACCAAAATATAGAATTAACCTAAGTGTCTATCAGTCAATGAAAGGTTCAAGTTAATGTGGTATATATGCACAAAGGAATACTACGCAGCTATAAAAAATAATGAAAGCCTGTCATTTGCAACAACATGGATGAAGCCGGAGGACATTATGTGAAATACTCCAGACATAAAAAGATAAATACCACATGTTCTCACTCACATGCGGAATCTTAAAAAGTTGATCTCATATGCAGAATCAAAAAGTTTACCTCAGCCGGGCTCAGTGGCTCAGCCTGTAATCCCGCACTTTGGGAGGCCGAGGTGAGTGAATTGCCTGAGCCCGCGGGTTCGAGACCCGCCTGGGCAACTTGGCGAGACCTCATCCCTACAATAAATCAAAAAAAAAAAAAAAGAAATTAGCCGGGCATGGTAGCATGTGCCTGTAATTCCGGCTACTTGGAAGGTTGAGGCAGAAGGATCACCAGAGCCCAGCAGGTCGAGGCTGCGGTGGTCGGGAGCAGCCACTGCACTCCAGTCTGGGCGACAGAGTGAGACTCCAGCTAAAAATAAAAATAAAACTTTATCTCACAGCATTTATCAGAGTGGAAATGGCACAGGGAAGGGGACGATGGGGAAAGCTTGATCAGCAAGTACAAAGTTATGGTTAGAAACAAAAAATAAGTTTTAGTTTTCTATCACACATAGGATGATTGAAGTCAGCAATAAGGTATTGTATATCTCAAATATCTAGAAGAGAGAATTTTGAATATTCTCAGCACAAATAAATAAATGTTTAAGGTAATGACTATGTTAATTATCCTAACTTGATCAGTATGCAGTGTATACATATATCAAAAGTTACACTGTACCCCATAAAAATATACAATTATTATGGATCCATAAAAAAATTTTTTTTAAAGATTTGCTGGTGAGTCATAGGGATAATGATGAGTGATGCTACTCTCATTTCCATCCCTTGCTTCCTGGACCTGTGAATCCTGGCTATGAATAAACAGCACAATATACTGGATTCAGAGAATATACACTGAGAACTTTCCACAGCCCTGCAAAGTATTGCCATTTAGGTGGCACTGCAACTGTGACTTCAAAAGGCCATTTCCCCAATTTATCAAGCCAGGCTCAAGATGATGGGGAACATGGTAAAACCAGTGAATTTCAAAAGCACGAGCCCATTTCTGCACACCTTTGGATGTGGAATGGGTTCTTTGGTCAGAAGCAATGTTGTATGGAATACCCTGACAGTGAATAAAGCATAAGTCCCTGGATGGTTTTTGGACAGAAGCATTGCATGAAAGGAAGGCAAATTCATATCCAGAGCAAGTGTCTCTGCCAGTAAGGACAAAATGCTGCCCCTTCCATGATGAAAATGGTCCAATGCAACCAACCTGCCACCAAGTAGCTAGCTGATAATCTCAGGGAATGGTGTCATACTAGGGGCCCTGTGTTTGTCTCTCTGCTAGCATATTGGACATTTAGTGGTGACTGTAACCAGGTCAGCCTTGGTGAATGGGAGTTGGTGTTGTTCAGCCCATGCATAATCTCCATCTCTGTTGTCATGGCCACTTTGTTCATGAGCCATGAAGGCAAAATTACAAGGGAAAGAGGATGACTGGAATCCACAGAATGGATCATCCTATCCGCTTAATTATTAAAATCCTCCTTTGGTGAGGTCATCCTTTGGTGGGCAGTCACATAGGACACAAATATCTTCGCATGTTTTGCATACTCAGAGAGGTCTATCCACACACTTCTTTCCCAAGTTTCTTTGTCACCTATTTTCCAAACACGTTCCTTCCAAGTTGCTGACCATCCAGCCAAACCTTAGGCTATAGCCTATGAATCTGCATATAACTGTATGTCTGACCATTTTTCCTTTCAAGAACTGTGTACAATCAAGTACACTGCCTGAAGTTCTACCTACTAGGAAGATTTCCCTTCACCATGATCCTTCAAGAATGTCTCAAAAATAGGTTGCAATGCTATAAGCTGTCCCCTTTTTGGTGATGCCTGCATATTTTGCAGAACCATCTGTAAACTAAATTCACATCTTCTCGACCTTTATCAACTAATTGCAGGGAATTTCTCATGAGGTCATATATGCAATCTGGGAAAGAGGAGGTAGTGTATCAATAGTAGAAATTATGGGCATTTAAAAAAATCTTGTGGGATACAAGTGGGGAATTACTACATAAGTAGGCTGCATGGAGGTATGGTTTGGGTTTCTAGATGACCCTCACTCTCCCTGGTAGTGGACCAGGTACGCTTTGTATTTCACATGCCCCCACAGTCTTCCCTCCTTCCCTTCCCTAGAAGTGCCCAGCAACTGCTGATCCCCCTTTGAGTTAATGTGACTAATGATCAGGGCCCATTTCTGAATAAGAACATCCAATATTCAATTCTTTGTTCCTGTGATAGTTCACTTAGTATGATGATTGATGATCTCCAGTTGCATCCAAGTTGCTGTGAAGGCCATGGTTTTGTCCTTCTTTGTGGCTTTGCAATACTCCACCATGTATATGTACCACATTTTCTAAATTTAGTCCACCTTAGTTTAAGGTTTAAAATACAAGTCCTTGATCCATTTTTAGTTGATTTTTGTACATGGTGATAGGTAGGAGACCAGTTTCACTCTTCTGCATGTAGTTAGCTAGTTTTCCCAGCATGGCTTGCTAAAAACGTTCTCCTTTACCCAATGATTGTTATTGATGGCTTTGTCAAAGATGAATTGATTGAGAGATCATGTTATTACTTCCTGACTCTCTGTCCTGTTCCACTGGCCTATCTGGAAGTGTGATACCTTCCATTTTGTTCTTTTTGCTCAGGATTGTTTTGGCTAATCTTGCTCTTTCTTGTTTCCATACGAATTTCTGTATTGTTGTTTCCAGGTCTGTGAAAAAAGATATTGGTAATTTGATGGGTATTGCACTAAATCAGTAGATTGCCTTGGGTGGGATGGCTATCTTGACAATGTTGATTCTACCAATTCAAGAACATGGGATGTTTTTCCATTTGTTTGTGTCATACTTGATTTCTTTGAGCAGCATTTTATTGTTCTAATTATAAAGGTTGTTCCTTCTCTGGTTAGGTTGGTGCCAAGGTATTTCATTTTTTCGTGGCTATTGTAAATAGGATTGTGTTTTTTATTTGGTTCTCCACCTGCCTGTTGCTAGTGTGTAGAAATGCAACTATCTTTTTCACATTGATTTTGTAACCTGAGATTTTACCCAAGTTGTTCATCAGTGTGAGGAGGCTTTTGACAGACTTCTTGGGGCTTTCTGGGTATAGAATCATATCATCCACAAAGCAGGACAGTTTAACTTCCTCTTTTCCTATTTGAATACCCTGATCTCGTTCTCTTGTCTGATTGCTCTGGCTAGGATTTCCAGGTCTATGTTGAATAAAAGGGGTGAGAGTGAGCATCCTTGACTTGTTCCAGTTCTTGGAGGAATTATTCCAACTTCTGCCCATTGAGCAAAATGTTGGCTGCAGGTTTATCATAGATGACTCTTATTGTTTTTAAGTAATGTTCCTTCTGTGCCTAGGTGTTCAAAGTTTTTTTATCATGAAGGGATGCTGGATTTTGTCAAGTCCTTTTTCTGTTTCTAATGAGATCATGTGGTTCTTGGTATTACATCCATTAATGTGCTGAAGTACATTGATACTTTTGCAAATGTTGAATCAGTCCTACATCCTGGGAATGAAGCCCACCTGGTGGATGATCTTTGAGCTATATTGTTGGATCCTGTTTGTTAAATCTTGTTGAGTTTGCATCTATGTTCATCAAGGAGATTAGTCTATAATCCTCTTTCCTTGTCAGATCTTTGCTAAGTTGGGGTATCAGTATGATGTTAGCTTCATAATATAAGATAGGGAGAATTCCATCACTCTCAATTGTCTGGAATACTTTCAATAACATTGGTATCATCTCCTCCTTGTAGGTCTTGCAGAATTCAACTGGGAAGCCATCTGGTCCAGGGCTTTTTTTGGACGGGGAGGTTTCTTATGACTGAGTTGATTTCCTGGATTGTTAATGATCTGTTTAGAGTTTCAATTTTTTCTTGTTTCAACCTTAGGATGTTATGTGATGCCAGAAAATCCTCCATTTCCTTTAGATTTTCTAGTTTATTTGCATACAGATTTTCATAATGATCTCGGATAATCTTTTGGATTTCTTCAGGGTCAGTTGTGACCTCACCTTTTTCATTTTTAATTGTGTTTCATTTTTACTTTCTCTCTCTTTTTTTAGTCAATCTGACCAGAGGTTCATCAATCTTATTTATCCTTTCAAAGATCCACCTGGGCAACTTGGCGATAACTTGTCTCTAAAATAAATTTTTTTAAATAATTAGCTGGGAATGGTAGTGCATGCCTGTAGTTCTGGCTACTTGGAGGGCTGAGGTGAAAGGATCGCCAGAGCCCAGCAGGTCAAGGCTGCAGTGGCTGAGAGCATGCCACTGCACTCCAGTCTGGGTGACAGAGTGAAACTCCAACTCTGTCTCATTTATCTTTTCTATATTCTTGTCTTCCATATCCTGCAATTGTGATTTTTATCTGAGTTTTCCTATTGAAATTAGGATTTAGATGATCTTGCCTTTCTAGCACCTAAGGTGTGATATTAGGCTGTTTACTGTTAATATTTCTATTTTCTTGATGTGAGCATGTAATGCTATGGATTTTTGTCTTAACATTGCTTTCATGTCATCTCAGAGATTCTGATAAGATGTATATTTGTTTTTGTTTATTTCCAGTAGTCTTTTTTCTGTCTTGATGTCCATGTTAACCTAGAAATCTTTCAACAGTATGTTGTTTAATGTCTAAGTCTCTGGGTGTTTTGGGGGAATCGTGTCGGTGGCAATATTTATTTTAATTCCACTGTGATCTGAAAGATGCATGGTATTATTTTGATTCTTTGAAATTTGTTCACACTTGATTTACATCCGAGAACATGATTGATCTTGGAATATGTTCCATGTGCTGATGAGTAGAATGTATACTCTGTGGATAGTGGGTGAAGTGTTCTGTAGATGTCTAATAAATCCATTTGATCAAGCATTGAGTTAAGACTCCAGATCTCCTTGTTGGTTTTTTGCCTCAATGATCTAAGGCTATTAGAAGGGTATGGTGGTCTCCACCTATGATTGTGTGAGTGTCAATGTCCTTTCTTAGTTTACTTCGTTTATATGACTTGGTGCTCCTGTGTTGGGTGCATATATGCTTAAGATGAATATTTCTTGCTGGTGGATTGAGCCTTTTATCATGTAGTGTCCTTTCCTGCCCTTTCTAATTTTTGATGGGTTAAAGCCTGCTTTGTCTGATATTGAATAGCCACACCTGCTCTCTTCTGTTTTCTTCTTGCCTGAAAGACCATTTTCCAGCCTCCATCTTTGAGCCTGTGGGTGTCCTTTGCAGTGAGATGACTTCCCTAGAGGCAGCAGTTTGTTGGATGGTGCTTTGCTATCCAGTTTGCCACTCTATGTCTTTTCAGTGGTGCATTTAGTCAATTTATGTTCAGGCTAATTATTGGAATGTGAGAGTTTTCCCTGTCATAGGCTCTTAGAGGGCTGCTTTGCTCTCTTTCTTTTTTTTTTTTTTTGAGTTAGAGTCTCACTTTGTCACCCAGACTGGAGTGCAGTGGCCACTCCCAGCCACTGCAGCCTCGACCTGCTGGGCTCTGGTTATCCTTCCGCCTCAGCCTTCCAAGTAGCTGGAACTACAGGTGTGTGCTACCACACCCAGCTAATTTTTTATTTATTGTGGAGATGAGGTCTCACCAAGTTGCCCAGGCAGGTCTTGAACTCGCGGGCTCAGACAATTCACTCACCTCAGCCTCCCAAATGCTTTGCTTTCTTTTTATTTTTGTGTTTATATCTGTGTGTATTTTCATTTTTTTCAGTGCTCCATGTGCTATGTTCACTCTGCTCCTGTCTGTACTTTTATGATGGATATGAGCCTCCTTTTTTTTTCAGTGTTCAACACCTTCTTAAGCATCTCCTGAAGGGTTGGTCTGGAGGCAGCATAGTCTCTTAAGGATTGGATGTCTTGGCTAGAACTGATTATCTTTGAGAACGTTAAAAATGGAATTCCAATCCCTTACTGTTTGTAGTGTTTCTGCAGATGAGTCTTGAGCAATTCTGATGGGTCTTTCCTGGTAGGTGGTCTGACCTTTTTATCTTGCTGCCTTTGGGATTTTTTTCTTTCATAGTTACTTTATGGAGGCAGATTACTATGTGTCTTGGAAATGATCTTCTCATGTGATACCTTGTGGGAGTTCGCTGAATCTCTTGCACTTGAATGGCTGTTTCTCTAGCAAAATGTAGAAAATTTTCTTGGATGCCCTAATGGATTGCTTGTTCGGTGGTGTTCTGTTTCTCTTTCTGCTTCAGGGATACTAATCAGGCATAGATTTGGCTTCGTGACATAGTCTGTGATCTCTCACAGGCTTTTCTCATTCTTTTTTTGACTCTTTTTTCTGTTTTTAACTGGCTGAGTTAGTTCCATATTTTGGCCTTCAAGCTCTGAGATTTTTTCCTTTTTTTGATTGATCCTGCTTCGTATGCTGGTTAATGTGTTTTGTTAATTTCCAGGATGTAGCTCTTTATTTCCAGTATTTCAGAATGGGCCTTTTTGAAATTGGCCAACTCTGCTTTTTACGTCCTATATTACTTCAGTGAATTTTGCTTCTAGTTTCTTGTAGTTCACACTTCATTTGTTTTATCCACTCAATCTCTTAATTATGTGACTCTCATCTGGGATAGGTTATTCTTTTTTTTTTCAATATTATCAAATATATTAACTATACAATGAATATATTTGTACAAAGAACACAATAATATAGATTTTTAAGGTACTATCAAAAAAACCCACATATTACTTTTTAGTCAAAAAAGGGATATATGTGGCATTAACTTTTATTTCTTTTTCATTTTTTTATTTTTTTATTATAAAGATGTGGGGTAAAATTCAGGGTTAGGTATACAAATGTTGATTATGCAGGTACTCTTGTTGATGAGGTATGCCCCTCCTCCCCTAGCAGTTTCCCTCAACTGACAATCCTCCCCCAACAGTTTTCCACTACTGTCAATCCATTTCTTATAGTATTATAATTGTTCAAGGTCCACTTATGAGTGAGAACATATGATACTCTGTTCCTTGTTTCTATGAGAGATCACTGAGTATGACTGACTCTAAATCCATCCAAGTTACTGCAATGTCCATATGTTTGTCCTCCTTTATGGCTGCATGATATTCCACTGTGTATATGTACCACATTTTTTTTATCCAGCCAAGCTTCAATGGGCAACATGGTTGGTTCTATGTTTTTGCTATTGTGAATAGAGCTGCAACAAACATATGTGTGCAGGTATCTCTTTTTTAGAATGATTTGAGTGCCTCCGGTATATTCCCAATAGGGGAATTGCTGGGTCATATGGAAGGTCAATTTCTAGTTCTTTCAGAAATTGCCACAGTGTCTTCCAAAGAGGTTGCACTAGTCTGCATTCCCACCAGCAGTGTAGAAGCATTCCTTTTTCTCCGTATCCTCGCCAGCATCTGCTGTTGTTTATTAATGATGGCCATTCTTACTGGGGTCAGGTGGCATCTCAATGTGGTTTTGATTTACATTTCTCTTATGATGAGTGAGGCTGAGCACTTTTTCATGTGTCTGTTGGTTGCCCATATATCTTCTTTAGAGAAGTGTCTACTCATGTCTTCTGCCACTTTAGAATGGGGCTGTTTGGTTTTTTTCCTTTCAGTGCGTTTGAGTATCTTGTAGATCCTATGTTAGGCCTTTGTCAGATATACAGTTGGCAAATATTTTTTCCCATTCTGTGGGCTGTCTCCCTGGTCTCTTGATGGTTTCTTTTGCTTTGCAGAAGCTTATTAGTTTGATGAGGTCCCACTTGTCTATCTTATTTCTTCTGCATTTTCTAAGTTTCTTACAGTTTCAGGTTTTATGTTTAGGTCTTTGATCCATTTAGAGTTAATTTTTGTATGTGATGATAGGTAGGGGTCCTGTTTCAATCTTGTGCATGTGATCAGCCAGTTTTCCCAGCACCATTTACTGAATAGGTTCTCCTCTCTCAGTGGTTGCTGTTGGAGGCTTTTTCAAAGATGAGTTGGTTGGGAAATTGAGGTTAGCTTCCAGAATCTCTATCCTGTTCCATTGGTCAATGTGCCTGTTCTTGTACCAGTACCAGTCTGTTTTGATTACTGTAGCCTTATAGTAAAGTTTGAAGTCTGGAAGTGTGATACCTTCTGTTTTGTTTCTTTTGCTAAGGATTGTTTTGGCTATTCGTGGTCGTTTATTTTTCCGTATGAATTTCTGTATTGACATTTTCAGGTGTGAGAAGAATGATGTTGGTAACTTAATGGGTATTGTGTTGCATCTGTAGATTGCTTTTGGTAGGATGACATTTTGACAATGTTGATTCTTCCTATCCATGAGCATGAAATATTTTTACTTTTTGTATTTCTTTGAGCAGTGTTTTGCAGTTCTCACTGTAAAGTTCTTTCATTTCTCTGGTTAGGAAGATGCCAAGGTATTTCTTTTCTTTTTTTTTTTTGGTGGCTATTCTGAATGGGATTCTGCTTTTTATTTGGGTCTCTGCCTGCTTGTTGTTGGTGTAAAGGAATGCAACTATCTTTTGCATGTTTATTTTGTACCCTGAGACTTTGCCAAAGTCCTTTATCAGTGCAAGCAGCTTTTTGACAGATTCTCTTGGATTTTCAAGGTATAGGAGCATATCATCAGCAAAGAGGGATAACTTGACTTCCTCTTTTCCTATCTGGATACCCTGGATTTCCTTCTCTTGTCTAATTGCCAGAGCTAGGACTTCCAAACAATGTTGAACAAGAGGGGTGAGAGTGGGCAGCCTTGTCTTGTTCCAGTTTTCAGGGAAAATTTCCAGTTTCTGTTCATTTAGCAACGTGTTAGCCGTGGGTTTATCATAGATGGCATTTACTATTTTGAGGTATGTTCCTTCTAAACCTAGGTGTTTGAGGGTTTCTATCAAGAAGGGATACTGGAATTTATCTAAAGCTTTTTTAATGATATAATCATGTGGTTCTTGTTTTTACCCCTGTTGATGTATTTAATTACATTTATGATCTTGCGAATGTTGAACCAGTCCTGCATCCTGGGAATGAAGCCTACTTGGTCATGGTGGATGATTTTTGAGATATGTTTTGGGATCCGATTTGCTAGAATCTTGTTGAGGATTTCTGCATCTATGTTCATAAGGAGTGTTGGCCTGTAGTTCTCTTTTTTTGTTGGATCTTTACCCGGTTTGGGTATCAGTGTGATGATACCTTTGTAAATTGGTTTGGAGAGAATTCCATCTTTCTCAATTGCCTGGAATACTTTTAATAGGATTGGTATCAGCTCCTCCTTGTATGTTTTGCGGAATTCTGCTGGAAAGCCATCCAGTCTGTGGCTCTTTTTTTTTTTTTTTTTTTTGGTAGGTAGTTTTTGTATAACAGAGTCAATTTCCTGAGTTGTTATTGGTCTATTTCGTGTCTCAATGTCTTCTTGTTTCAACCTAAGGAGGTTTGTGATGTCAGAAAGTCCTCCACTTCATTTAGGTTATCAAGTTTGTTTCCATATAGGTGTACATAGTAATCTCTAATAATCTTTTGTATTTCTTCAGGGTCAGTTGTGATTTGATCTTTTGTATTTCTTACTGTGTTTATTTGGGCTTTTTCTCTCTTTTTCTTGGTCATTCTGACTAGGGGTCCATCAATCTTGCTAATTCTTTCAAAGAACCAGCTTTATGTTTTGTTGATGTTTTCTAGGATATTTTTGTCTTCTATGTCCTGTATTTAGGCTTTTATTTTGGTGATTTGGATTCTTCTGCTAAAGTCGTGGTTTTGTTGGTCTTCTCTTTCTAGCTCCCTTAGGTGATTTGTTAGGCTCTCCACTTGTGATCTTTCCATTTTCTTGATATGTGCTCATAGAGATATAATTCCCCTCTTAGAACTGTTTTCGTGGCATCCTAGAGGTTTTGGTAATATGTTTCTTCATTTTCATTTGTTTCCAGGATTCTTTTAATTTCTGCTTTGATTTCAGTGTTGACAGTACTTGTTCAGCATCATACTGTTTAATGGGATAGGCTATTCTGTGGGGCTTCCATTGTTTGTGCACTGATAGTTTCTTTTTTGGGCACTGTCTCCTTGGGACTCTAATGATTTCCTGTGTTTTTTTTTTCTCCTTATTTGTGGAGAGCAACTCTTCCCTCTTTATCTTTCCTCTTTGGTTTTGTTGCTCTGAAACTAATGTCCCTCTGTTCTAGAACTGTCATTCAATATTGATCACTCAGTAAGAGAGAGAGAGGGAGACATTCGCTTTTGCTCTGTGCTCCACCCTGAACAAGGCACTCTGCTGCAGACTTTTTCCCATGGTTAGTCCAGTCAGGTTGGTTTTCAGAACCTATTGCAAGTACTCTGTGGGGAGTGTTTTGGGAGATGGGCCCCATGTCTGCTGGTTTGTGGTTTGCAGCCCAGACACCTTCCCACTGGGAATGACTTCAGGTGTCTTTAGTATCACTCCATCCCCATTCTAGTCTGCACTTAGCACTTGAAAGAGAGAGAGCTCCCTGCCATAGGGAAATCTGCCCTGTGAACACATGGGACTTTCTGGTGATCTTTCCTGATCTGGAAGTGGAGTTGGCTGCTAGATATTGGTGGCAGGTACTGGCCGAGTTTAATCTGCAGGAAAGTTTTTCCAGGTTGGAAGCTGGCTGCCAGACTCCACTCACAGGTAGTGTATGCTCAGAAGCTCAAGTTCAGGTTTGTTCCCCATTCCACTTGGGTTCTGGTCACCTGCTGCTGTGCCCTAACCAGGATTCTTCCTGCATGGGCCCAAGAACATGTATCTGGGAGGGGGGAAACTGACCCAGGGTCTGTTAGGATCAGTCATCCTCTCTTGTTCACAGGGCAGGACTTCAATGCCTATGTGAGCCTGCCACATGGCAGAGAACGGGGAGCCCAGAATCCCCCATCTGCCATTGAAGCACTCTGCTTACTGGTCTCTATGTGTTTGAAGAGGCCTCAACTGGATGTAGGATGTTCCACCTGCCCAAAACTGTTCAGAGTGCCTGCATCTAAATGCGACTGTGCCCTACTCTCTGTCTCACTCAACAAGAAAGGCATCAGTCTGTTGCTCCATGATGGCCATCTTGGAGCTCTCTGTCACTTCTTCATGTAACTTATTTGTGTCTTCAGGGGCTGCTCTGCCCAATCACCCAAATGTTAATTCCATTTGATAAAGTTCTGCTGTTCACACCCAACTTTATAAATTGTCAGGTCAAATAACACCCAGTTCATGATAATCATCTCAGGTTACACGGTAACTTAATGGCCCATGGTCAAGCATTCAGTTTTTACTAAAGCCCAGGAGTAGGCCTAGAGCTGTTTCTCAAAAGGAGAGTAATTATATGTGGATGATGGCAGGGCCTTGCTCCAAAATCCTAAAAGCTTGCACTGCAACACCTATAGGAGCCAGACAAAGGCTTCAAGCAGTATCTCTATCTGCCAGTGACACATTGAGAACTACTAGATCGTCTGGGTTATATGAACCAAGTGGCAGAATAGCTTGCAAAAGTCTAGACCTGCTACAGAGTCTTTCCCTATTCTGGACTTCACTCAAAGCTAGCAGATTTTCAAATCACTCAATAGATGGGGCAGAGTAGCATACCTACACAAGGAATGTGTTGCCTTCAAAATCCAAATAAGCTCACTAGTCCTCTTTTTTGATTGTAGGATGTAGATGCAACAATTTACCCTTCACCTTAGGAGGAATAACTCAACAGTTCTCACACCACTGGACTCCCCAGAAATTTCACTAAAGTAGAAGGCCACTGAATTTTAGTTTGGTTTATCTCCCATCCTCCTGCACATGAATGTCTTACCAATAAGTCCAGAGTAGTTGCTACTTCACACTCACTAGTTCCAATCTGCATAATGTCATTAATGTAATGGACCAGTGTGATAGCTTGTAAAAGGAAAAGGAGATGAAAGTCCTTGAGAAATAAATTGTGACATTGGACTGGGGAGTTGATATACCTTTGAGATGGGACAAATGAAGATATATTACTGGCCTTGTCAACTGAAACAAAACTGCTTCTGGTGGGTCTTATGAACAGGTACTATGGGAAAAAAATATTCATTAGATCAGTAGCTGCATACCAGGTACCAGGTGATGTGTCAATTTGCTCAAGCAATGAAATCACATCTGGTACTGCAGTAGAATTAGAGCTTTTATTTGGTTAAGCTGACAATAATCCACAGTCATTCTCCAAATTCCACCTGTCTTCTTCACAAGTCAAGTAGGAGAGTTGAATGAAGATGTGGTAATAAGCACCACCCTGCATCTTCCAAGATCTTAATGGTGGCACTAATCTCGGCAGTCTCTCTAAAGATGTGATATTGTTTTTGATTTCCCATTTTGTTAAATAGAGGCAGATCTAATGGCTTCCATTTGGACTTTCCCACCATGAAAGCCTTCACTCTACAAGTCAGGGAACAAAAATAAGGATTCTGCCATTTTCTAAGTATATCTATTCTAATTATTTATTCTGGGACTAGAGAAGTGACCCAAGAATGGATTTGGAGACCCACTGAATTCACTGTAAGTTGGATACAAGCAAAAACTCCATTGATCATATGACTTCCATAAGCCCCTGTTCTGACTGGAGAGCCACAGTGATGTTTCAGATCTCCTGGAATCAATGTCAGTTCAGAACCAGTGACCATTAGTCCCCAAGTAGCCTGGTTATTTTCTTTTCCCCAACTAAAAGATGACAGGTCCCCTTTGGAAAGAATGGGATAAAGATTAGCTGTACAAGTTTTCATAGTATACCAGGGTCCTTCTGGAAGAGACCCAATCTCCCTTTTATTCAAGGAGTTCTAGGTCTGCAAACTGACTCAAGTCTAGTAATTGACTGAGGATCCACAATTCTCTCTTTTTATGACATGAGTTAGACTTTTGTTCATTTGACCTGTTAGCTTTCTGCTTATGTGCATCAAATAAGAATTTGGTAGGCTTCCTGTCTATTTCCTCTAGGAACATCATGATTAACTAGCCAATGTCATAGGTCTACAGGGGTCAGACTTCTGTTCTTTCCCTCTGCTGCTCATTTCCATAATTTTATTCACCTAGTCTTTAATAGTTGAATGCTGCCACTTGGTCCCTGTTAGCCCAGGATCCAGTTATTTTCAGTGCATTTATATTTTCCAATTGAGTGACTATAGTTCCCATTGTAAGGTCTGGCTTGTAAAGAAGAGCAATCACGAAGCTTTTCAAGGATGCTTGGGTTCCCCTGACAAATTATTTCTCACAGTAGTAGTGAAATTTATTTTACACAGTATGTCTTCTGGGCCCTCTGAGTACAAGTGAGTAGAATTTTAAAAGACAAATCCACTCTAGCACTCCAATATATCTAAGTCTTTGAAGGGAGATCAGGAATCTCCAGGGGAGATAAGGAATCTTCAGCTTTCTCTCAGTGGGTCATATTTTGATCCATGTTTCAGCAAATCAACCAAATAAATGACTAGGGCCTTTCTTAGCTCCCCAAGCTGCAACATTATATGCAGAATTTCTGCTTAATGGGCCTATTGGAATAAATTTGCCTGGATCCAACTTTATGATGCTTCCACCATCTCACAACTTTAATATTCATTTCCACACATTTCCCATGTTTCTGCCTGCATAAATGAGTGTAGTGTGCCTCTTCATGGGTCACACTTTGCAATTCATCTTTTGGGCACTTCTGGGGCTTGAGTCTAGTTATAAATCTAGAAGCAAAGAGTGGTGGTAGCAGTGCATCCTGAGGAAAGTTAGCATTGTCTTACTTGGCAACTGCCTTAGAGGAGGCCATTATTACTTTCTCAGGCAATGTAGAGTTAATCCCTTCAGATATAAATGAAAAGGCTAATACCACTGTAGGGGAGAAGGCCACTTCTACTGGCAAACAAAACTCTTCAAAAGTTAGAAGCTCAAAGTCTTCAGCCTCATCAGTGTCTCCCCACATGTCCCCATTTGATTTACAGGAGTCCATTTTTTCCCAACCAATAACTTCATTTTAACAGTAGACATCTTGCAAGACTGAAAGAAGTCAAATTTAGTTGTAATTCAGTCAATGCATGATAAAGGCTTGTGTTTTATTTTTGCAATTTCAGTCCTGCGGCTATAGGAAAAAAGATTCTCCTTCAGGGCCCACACATAAAAGCACTTAGGCTCTCCTTGTAGAACTAGTACCGGGAGTTTGAATCCTTGATTCATCTTTTTATTCCATCACTTTGTCTAGTGATATTAGAAGCAACCAACCAACAACATTCCTTGATTTTCCACAAATGTTTGAAAGTGTCATATATAGAGTCACCAGTTTCCTTTCCTTTTATAGGTAGCTATCAGTATTCAATACAGATATTTTATATATCTCTATAAGTTCGTGCTATAGACTATCAGTGCTCTCTGTATTACTAGAAGTAGAGTCCTCTTAGTATGTTTAATCTCATCAAATTTGAGAGCCAATTCCAGAAAACCCAAACCAATTAAAGTAACTCATCCTTAAAATTCTGTTTTCCTAGAATCACTCCTGGTACAAAATCTGTATTAGTGTTTTTCAGAAAGAAAAAACCAATAATATATAGTTGAAAGGACAGCTGGATAACATGCCTGTAATTCCGGCTACTTGGAAGGCTGAGGTGGAAGGATCGCCAGAGCCCAGCAGGTCGAGGCTGTGGTGGCTGGGAGCGGCCACTGCACTCCAGTCTGGGCGACAGAGTGAGACTCCAACTCAAAAAAAAGATAGATAGATAGATAGATAGATAGATAGATAGATAGATAGATAGAGAGATAGATAGAGAGATAGATAGATAGATATAGCTGAGAGGGGATTTATTAGGAGAATTGGCTCACATGATTATGGAGACTGAAAAGTCTCACAACAGGCTATCTGCAATGTAGAGATTCTGCGATGCTGGCAAAGTGGCCCAATCCAAGACCCAAAACTTCAGAACCAGGGGAGCTGATGGTGTAACTTTCAGTCCAAAGCCAAAGACCTAAGAACCCAGAGTATTGCTGATATGAGTCCAAAGTCTGGAGAGCCTAGAGGTTTATTATCCAAGAACAGGAGAAGAGTGTCCGAGCTACAGAAGAAAGAGAGAAAAAAATTACCTTAATGTTTTTGTTCTATCCAGGTTTCCAACATTTTAGATGGTACCCACCGACAGTGAAGGCAGATCTTCCCCACTTAATCCACAAACTCACATTACAATTTCCTCAGGAAACATCCTCAGGGAATTATGAGCAACAGTCAAGTTGACACCCCAAATTAACTATCACAAAAATACAAAATTTAAAATTTACTGTATTAAACTTATGTCATATATATTTTAATAGTCAACAGACAAGTAAAAAATCATATGTTAAAAATCTCATTTACCCCTCATTTATGATAGAAAGCATGTGTCTCAATGTGGGAGAAATAATGGTATTAGAAATTCACCATAGTGATCATTTGTACAGGCAGGCAGAATCAAAGACAAAAAATGAAAGTGCAATAAAGAACAATATATTTACAGTATCCAAGTATCTTCTCACAAAATACTTATGAATTACAAAGAAAAAAGTAATAACTTTAGAGTGGTGAAACATGGTAGACTTTATCCCAACCTAGTGATCAAATTAACATAATAATAGGACCAATTGACATCTTTTTCCTCTGTTATGATACACTGAAAAAGAATCAAAAATTGTTTCCATGGTATTTCTGCCAAGTATGCATAGCCTGAATCTAATAAAGATAAACATCAGTGAACTCAGATTAAAGGACATTATGCCAAACAACTATCTTTTATTCTTTAAAAATATGAAGATCAGAAAAAAAAAAAGTCTGAGGAACATTTCCAGTTTAAAGGAACAGATTAAATGCAACTTGTCTGCAATGAGTTATACCTTTAAAAAAAGATTAATAAAATGGTAAACTTTCAGCAAGACTGTTTAAGAAAAGACAAAATAACAAAAATTACTACTAAAAAAAATTTAAAAGTAGACTTCATTTAATAAAAGACAGAAGGAAGGATTAAGATGGCTGATGACAGGCAGCTAGAGTATGTTTCTCCTATGAAGTAAACTAAGAAGCCGGACTCGGTGGCTCAGCCTGTAATCCCGCGCCTTTGGGAGGCTGAGGTGAGTGGATTGCCTGAGCCCGCAGGTTCAAGACCCGCCTGGGCAGCGAGACCTCATCTCGACAATAAATCAAAAAATCAGCCAGGCGTGGTAGCGCATGCCTATAATTCCGGCTACTTGGAAGGCTGAGGTGGAAGGATCACCGGAGCCCAGCAGGTCGAGGCTGCGGTGGCCGGGAGTGGCCACTGCACTCCAGTCTGGGCGACAGAGTGAGACTCCAACTCAAATAAATAAATAAATAAATAAATAAATAAATAAATAAATAAACAAACCAAGATAAACTTTCCTCAGCATCCAGAGAGAAATCAGACCATCAGCACATCTGACAGTCCATCAAAGAAGCAGCAAACCACATAGTGTAAAGAAGATAAAAATCAATCTACCTGAGTTGAACTAGCCAGACTCTGAACTGGGTCACAGTACAGATTGTGATTAACCTCCAGATCAAGTGGAGAGGGTAACAGATGAATTCAGAACTTCTGTGCTCCTGTCACAGACTTAGAGGGCCCCCTGAACCTTGTGGAACTCCCAACCCTCACAGAAAACTGACTTACTGGCAGCCAGGGTCTGCCAAAACCCACATGGAGTGGTGCAGGGAAAAAAAGTCCTGGGCAGTTCCAGCTACATATCCCAGGAAGTCAACCATTATGATGACTGCTTTCTAGCCAACCTGGGAAGGGATGAAACCCAAAGACAATCTCTGAAGTGGAAGATAGTTTCTGGCTGGGCTTGGCTGCTGTGAGAATACTTGAGACCCTGAGGCTAGCAGCATTTTGACATTCAGAAAACACTCTGCCCGAGTCTAAGACAAGGGACCTGGGTAGGTAGGAATCATTGTCTTAGCAACCTTTCACTCACAAGGTAAACTCTTTTGGGCCCCCTCTGCTCTACAGCATTACCCCCGTGGCCAGGTATGAAGGACAATAATCTCCAGAAAATGGAGTAAAGTTTGCTAACATGACCAAAAGACAAAACAGAAGGAGGCTGGTAACAGTCACATCATTGAGGAATAATAAATGATTCGTTGCTGATGTGGCCAAAAGACAAAACAAAGGGAGGCACAGCAATAGTCACATCTTTGGAAAATAAAACTGCAGTAGCCAGGCAACCTCATGCATGAGGCAAAGTAGGAAAAATTGGACTATAAGTACTGCCTTGGTGGTTGGGGAATTCTCCAAAGTTGAATGTGTGACTGAGATGTATCACAGATATGAAGTGAGTCCAAATCCATGGTTCCATCCTCCTGCAAGGGAAATGGCTGGAGATGTATGAAGCAGATCTCAGGGTATGCAAGAAACCTCCAATTGGTGGGGAGATTGAGTGCATAGGTAAACTCAGGCACAGGTATCAACCAGGAAATACAAGAAACTCCTAATAAGTGGGGTCTAGTATCCAAGTTAGCCAAGAATGGGAAATAAAAATTCCAGGCCTAGGGAATCCAAGAAAGGGGGATATAAAGGTTCTCCCTTTAACATTACTCTGGATAGTCCATTAGGGAAATGTTAAGGTCTTGAGGGGATGGCCCTTGTACCAAAAACAAGGGAATGATAAGAAGGGGCTGCACTGTCCATACGGAAACAGGAACACCTTCTAGAGCTGGCCATTCAGCCAGCCAAGCAAAAGTGCCCCAAAATTCTGAATGGGACAATAATGTTCAAAAGTTAGAACAAAAATGCAGGATCTGAGGGGATTGATAATTAAGGGAATCAGAGAATCAGTTCCAAGGTCTCAGGATGTCTCCAAGGCTTTGAAGGTTCAACAAGAGAAGGAAAAAACTCCAACTGCCCATCAGAGACCTGGTAAGAATGAACCTGACAACATTCCAGGTGAATATTAGGGCACAGGGACCCAAATTAATTTCTTAATTTAACACAGGTGCTAGTCGTTTGACCCTGGCCATCCATATTGGAATTATAAATTTCATAGTCCAAATAGTTAACCTGCAACTACAGGGTTAAATAGGGGCTTCTAAACTCTATTTCTCTCTTTTCTCCTGCTTTAAATCTGCTGGTAACTAAGCTACTGGTGTTAAGATAAGCTCGCTGTTTCAACATTAAATTTAAAATTTTTTTTTTCTTATATAGTTCAGCCAGATCTAACTAAAATGTAAACATTGAAAACTCATTTAAAACTGGAGGGAAAAAGGTTTTAAAAAGTTCTAAAATTAAACTGCCATGAATACTGCTTTGCCCCACTTTTGGTCCACAGCCTTTATTAAACTGCCTATTGAGGCAAACAAAGTTTAACCATGCAAACAGGTTCAAATTCTGTCAGAAATATAATTTGAATTCAGGTATCTTTTGAAAAACAGTGAACTTGTTGCTGTTTCATGGCTGAAATTTGGAGGTAAAGGTTGTTAAATCTTTGTGTGTATGTATGCTTGAATGTGTTTGCATGTATGTGCATGTTATGTGTTTTGTCCAGCATGCTACCAAATTGGTTTCTAAGAGTATGAGTACTCATAAAGAAAATAAATAAATCTAAATGCTTTCCAAGTTTATGTGACTTTAATGATCTTTGGCAAATAAAAATGAGTTTTAAATTATTGATAAAATAAAAAGTATCTTTGGAATTATCAGCATACATTTTGTCTGGGTTTACTAATTAAGTTTTGCATTTACCTCTGCTAGATATTTTAAAGTATCAGGATTTGACATGAAATTTACAAAACTATAAACCCAGCCAAGACCAGAATGATCTTTATTTGTATAAATGTTTTTGCTACAAATATGACTGGTTTAAAATTGTTGATTCCAGAATTATCAGTAAAACGTTAATGTATTTAACTTACTTACTTAGGTAATACCTGATGTTCACAAGCTTTAAAAATGATTAGCCAGGAAATAACTTAAAATAATAACTAGCCTTGTCTAAGATCTCAGTTTTTATAAGTAATTAAGCAAGTGGCTATAAATGAATAAAGGGAACTATGAATAAAACAATGCTATGGGTAAGCTCTTCATGTGATTTAAAATCTTAAAATTATTTTAGAAGTTTATTAAATGCCTGGGTTACTTTCAACTAAGAAGGGTTATAATATGAAAAATATTTCTAAAATTATGTAAACGATATGATCTATAAAATACTAATATCTAACAGATAGTTCAGAATTTCTTATTTCCTAAGTTTTTGCTAAGATTTTAGGTTATTTTATGTAATCTGGAGATTATTTAGAAGGTTATTTATTTTAAAATGGAAAGAAATCAGTAAGTAGAGAAGAGATGTAAAAGGATTATGGATATGATGCTGTATTTTTGGTAAGGAAAGTTATAAAGAAAAGAGAATAGTTTTGTATGTAAACGAATTTTGTATCATACAATTTTGTTCTAAAGTAAAATGACTGGCTATTTAGCATAGAGTACAATACAGTAAAACAGAGAGTCCAAGCATGTCGTCAATAGTATGTGGAAGTCAGAATAAAGTTCATGAAGTAGAGTTTATGAAATAAATCTTGGTGTATAATTTAGTTAGTTATAACTTTTTTTCTCTAGTTCTAACTGCTATCATGACTTGAAAGGTTTTTAATTACTTAGAAAACTAAGCTTTAAAAAAATTGAAGTTTGTACATCATAATTTTGTATAGGAAAAAATCTTGTATGGCACATTTTTGTCCTATAATAAAAAGACTGGTTATTATTTTTTTTTTCCTGAGTTGGAGTCTCACTCTGTTGCCCAGACTGGAGTGCAGTGGCCGCTCCCAGCCACCGCAGCCTCGACCTGCTGGGCTCCAGTGATCCCTCCGCCTCAGCCTTCCAAGTAGCTGGAACTACAGGTGCGCGCTACCACGTCTGGCTAATTTTTTGATTTATTATAGAGATGAGGTCTCACCAAGTTGCCCAGGCAGGTCTTGAACCCGCAGGCTCAGGCAATCCACTCACCTCAGCCTCCCAAAACACAGGATTACAGGCTGAGCCACCGAGCCTGGCTTATTATTATTTTTTAAAAGAACGTATAGAACAAAAACAAAAGTTTCAAGCATGTTAAAATGGTATAAATATGTAAAAAATATGATGCGTTAAAGGTTTGTGAAAAAAAGTAACTTACAATGTGCTTCCAAAAATTGTAATATTTAGACTCTTCAAGTTCTTAATTCAGTCTCTCTATAGGGTGGGGATAAAAAAACAAGCTTCAGAGGCCACAACTACCCCACACCCTCCTCCTGAACTGCCTGCAGACCAGTCTGAAGACCTGGTACTAATTAAGTCCTGGAAAAAAGATCAACTTCAGCCCTGCTGGGAAGGCCCCTATCAAGTACTCCTTCCAAGACTGCCATACAGACAGCAGAAAAGGGTTGGACTCATTATAGATATGTTAAGGAACCACAAAGGACTTAATAAGGGGAGGGAAGAAAAACAATGGGAGGTGTATATGGTACCCAGAAAACCTAACTGTAAAGTTTAATGCTTTTCAAGTTTTACCTTGTAAAGATTTTTTTTAAAAGGGCAATTCTCACAGGTAATAAATATCTCTGTCCAGAACAAATCTCAGATAATCAGGAACCTCCCTGTCCTAGTTGGGGTGATATGTGGTGAACCACATAGCACCAGAGGTGGACTGCTGCTACTCCATTTGGAGATCCTAGGGGATGGTATCATTTACAACTCAAATATAAAGGGTCACAAACTCTAAAAATTAAAACAGGTTATGGAGATACCAATGCCTGCATAGAATGGGTCAAATTTTCAGGACTAACTTTACAAAAGCAACTGTTATGAATGTGCTGAAGGATGGCCACAAGTGCTGGTGGTTCTGTTCTCTCTCAGCTGGGACACAAACCCCACTGGAATGAGTTATATGCTTGCCTTATACCAAAACAAGGATGCTTGGGGAAACAATACTTGGAAGAACTAGTCTCTGCTCTTTTGTGCACTGCAGAGGTCAGAACCAAGGGCAATACCTTCCTTTTCCATAGGGTTGATGAATCACTCCTGTTTCTCTAGACAAGGGGAAGGTTTTAAAATTCCTGTGGGAAAATGGCTGTCTTGTACCTACATTCTAAATGTTTCTGGTGAATCCAGTAGGAACTTCTCAAGTTTACACATCCCTCAAGTGGATGTATGGTGGTACTATGGAGGGAGGAGCCTGTGTAACTCTGCCATACAACTGGACTGGGACCTGTGCTTTGGACCATTGACCATTCCATTCACCTTGGCAATTTGCTTCAGTTCAGAAGCCAGGCATCAGCCTAGAAATAAGAGATCTCTATCGGGGTCATTTAACTCTAATGTGTATATTAACTCAATCAGTGTCCCTAAGAAAGTTCCTAATGAATTTAAAGCCAGAAAGCAAACAGCTGCAGGATTTGAATCAGCACGTTTTTTGGTGGTCTGCCATCAACAAAAATGTAGACTGGATTAATTATATCTACTATAATCAACAAAAGTTTATAAACTATATTAGAGATGCTCTTCAAGGAGTAGCTAGCCAATTGAACGCTACCAGCAGGATGGCCTAGAGAAATAAAATAGCATTAAACTTAATGTTAGCATAGAAAGGAGAAGTCTGTGTTATGTTGGAAGGAAAATATTGTAACTTTTATTCCAAATAATACTGCCCCTGACTGTACTATCACTAAGGCTTTACAGAAACAGACCAGTAAAAAAATATGGTTGCCTCTATTTTAACATCTCTTGTTATAGTTGCAAGAATTTGGGGCCATACAAACCAATGAAAATGAATCAAATCGATTTTTTTAAAAGAGGAGGGAATTGTGAAAGACAATAAATGATTCATTTCCAGAAAATGGAGTGAGGTTAGCTAACATGACCAAAAGACCAAACAGAAGGAGACTGGTAACAGTCACATCATTGAAGGATAATAAATGATTCACTGTTGACATGACAAAAAGGCAAAACAAAGTGAGGCACAGTAATAGCCACATCTTTGAAAAATAAAACTTACTTAAAAATAAGAAAGCTGAAACCCTCCAATCAAATCGTAACAAGTACTTATCTTAACCTTATTTGAACCAAAAACTGTTTAGACAACATCCAGGAAAGTTGTAACCTCTATATTACTCAGTTATTGAGGAACCAGGGGAGGGGGTCACACACTAGAAAATAAGAAACTTGTTGTAACCATTTTGCCTGCCTACCAGACACCCGATCTTGCAAGACCATCATTAAAGTCTTGCATCTGCTGCACTCCATGTCTCTGTGTCCATCCTTTGATTTTGGATGGATGCGTTTGTTTCTCACACCAGGGACTCCCTCCCAACCTCCACTGGGGTAGTTAAGAGTGCATTCAGGTGGGGCACTGAACTCCTTTCCCCCCACACCTTCCCTGAATGTTCAAAAGAGATAGAAAACTTGGGTAATCCCAACAACCTTACCCACCACCTAAATTGCCTAGGCACTTCCTTGGAGCATCATATGCCAAGCAGAAAGTTCACAGCCACCATTGCAGCTGCCTCTCCCACAAGCACCACCTCCTGGCTGGAGGTCAATAACAGAGCCCATCCCATCCAATATAATATCCCAGCTGTGGGGAAGGACTGATCCCAGACTACAAATAACACCACTATACAAGCCACTCAAGACGACTTGAGCCTATGCAGGTACCCAACACTGTAACACCACATCTGGCAATTGAGAAATTCATCACATCAAGGTTATATATAAGGGAAATCTGCAGTGCCTATGTCAACTCCCCTCCCAAACTCAAATAAGAAGAAACAGTTTACCCAAATGAGAAGAAATTAGACAAATAATTCTGACACTATGAAAAGAACAGAGCTCTTCAACACTTCCAAAAGACCACACTAACTGTTCAGCATTAAACTCTAAAAAAAAAAAAATTTGAAATTCCAGAGATACAATTCAAGAAGTTGATTATAAAAATGTTCAATTAGATTCAGAAGAAAGTTTAAAATCAACAAAAAGAAATTTTATAAAAACTGCTTCAAACATGATTTTTAAAACTTTCTATAGATACCTTGACAAAAGCCAAGCTGAAATATTGGAAGTGAAAGAATTATCTAGAGTAGTACAAAATTCAGTGAAAAGTGTTAACAGTAGACTAGGATAAATAGAAAAAAACTATCTCAAAACTTGAAGACAAGGCTTTCAAATTAACCCCATCAAACAACAATAAAAAAAAAAAATCAAGAGAATGGAACAAAGACTCCAAGAAATGTGGGATTATGTAAGATGTCAAAACCTAAGAACCACAGATGTTCCTGAGGAAAAAGGGAAAACAACAGGTTTGGAAAAACCTATGAGGATATAATGGAAGAAAATTTCCCTGGCCTTGCCAGAGATATAAACATACAGATACAAGAAGTCCAAAGAACCCCAGAAGACTCATTGTAAAGGGTCAAACCAAAGTATATAATCATCAGGTTATGCAAAGTTAATGTGAAAGAAAAAAATTTAAGATTAGTGAGACAAAAACAGAAAATAACTACAAAGGAAAACCTATCAGTCTAACAGAGGTCGTCTCAGAAAAAAACAAAAAACAAAAAAACCTACAAACCAGAAGGGATTGGGGCCATATCTTCAATCTCTTCAAACATAATAACAGTCAGTCAAGGATTTTTTTATCCAGCAAAGTTAAATATCATAAATAAAGGAGAAAAGTCTTTCTCAGACAAGTAAATGCTGAGGAAATTTGTCACCCACCAGACTGGCTCTACAAAAGATATACAAAGGAGTCCTAAATACGGAAACAAAAGGTCAAAATACACCAATAGAAAAATACTGGAAATCATAAAGTTCACAGGCTTTATGGAACACCAACACAATAGAGAAAATAAATAAAGCAACCAGGTAACAACCAGTAAGATAAATAGAATAGTTCCTTACATATCAACATCAACTCTGAATGTAAATGATCTCAATGCCCCACTAAAAAGATATGGACTAGCAGAATGGACAAAAAAACACACAATCCAAATATTTGTTACCTTCAAGAGACCCACTTCACTCACAAAAACTCCTATAGAATCAAGTTAAAGAGGTGGAGAAAAATTCACGCAAATGGAAACCAAAAAAGAGCAAGAGATGCCATTCTTATATCAGATAGAACATATCAAGCACCATCTCAGACCACCGTGTAATAAAACTAGAAATTAATTCCAAGAAGAATTCACAAAACCAAAGATATAGAAGTTAAACAATGAAACAGATTATCAAAACTTCTGGGACGCAGCCACAGTTATGTTCAGGGAAAAATTTATAGTCCTTAAGACCTACATTAATGAGACTAAAAGATCACATATTGACAAACTAGTATCACACCTCAAGGAACTAGTAAAACACAAGCAAATCAGAGTAGAAGAAGAAAAGGTAGTAGAAGAAAAGAAATAACAAACATGAGAGCAGAACTAAATGAAATTGAAATTTTAAAAAACTGCAAAGGATCCATAAAGTCAAAATAAACAAAATTGATAGACAACTAGCTAGATTAATTAAGAAATGAGAAAAGAATATTCAAATTAGCTCAATCAGAAAGAAAAAAGAGACATTACAAATGACACAATGAAAATTCAAAAGATCATCCAAGACTATTATGAACACCTCTATACAAACAAACTAGAAAATGGGCAAATTCTTGGAAACTTACAACCCCAAAACTTAGAACAAGGAAGAAATAGAAACCATGAACAGACCAATAGCAAGTAGCAAGACTGAAACAGTAATTAGAAGTCTCCCAACAGCAACAAAAAAGTCCAGGACCTAATGAACTCACAGCTGAATTCTATTAGACCTTTAAAAAAAGAACTGGTACTAATTTTACTGAAGATATTCCACAAGATTGAAGATTAGGGAATCCCCCCTAACTCATTCTATGAGGCCACTATCACTTTGATCCAAAGTCAGGAAAAGACACAAACAAAAAAGAAAACAACAGACAAATATTCTTTATGAACATAGATACAGTAATTTTCAACAAAATATTAGCAGATCAAATGCAACAGCACATGCTGGGTGTGGTGGCTCAAGTCTGTAATCCCAGCACTTTGTGAGGCAGAGTCAAGAGGATTGCCTGAGCTCAGGGGTTTGAGACCAGCCTGAGCAACATAGCAAGACCTTGTCTCTACAATAAATTAAAACATTAGCCAGGCATGGCGGCACATGCATGTGGTTTCAGCTACTTGGAAGGCTGAGGCAGAAGGATCACCTGAGCTCATTAGGTTAAGGCTGTGGTAGCCATGAGTGTGCCCTGCACTCCAGCCTGGGTGAAAGAGTAAGCCTCCTACTCAAAAATAAAAATAAAAATACATTAAAAAAAAATACACCATGACCATGTGAGTTTTATCCCAAGGATGCAAGTGTGGTTCAACATATGCAAGTCAATAAACATAATTACAAACAAAAATCAGGTGATCATTTAAATAGACTCAGCAAAAGTATTTGATAAGATCCAGCATCCCTCATGATTAAAAAAAAAAAGCCCTCACCATAATAGGCATACAGGGAACATTCTTCAAAATAATAAAAGCTATATATAAAAATAACCCATAGTGAATGTCACTCTGAATGGAGAAAAATTAAACACATCCCCCCTCAGAAATGGCACAAGGCAGAGATGCCCACCTTTACTACTACTATTCAACATAGTACTAGGATTCCTAGACAGAGCAATCAGGCAAGAAAAAGAAGTAAAGGGCATCAAAAGTGGAAAAGAAGAAATTAAACTATCTCTGTAGGTCACCAATATGATCTTATACCTAGAGAACCCTGAAGACTCCTCCAAAAGGTTCCTGGACTTGATAAATGAATTTGGTAAAGTTTCAGAATACAAAATCAGCACACACAAATCAGTAGCATTGCTATACACCAATAGTTACCAAACTGAGAATTAAATCAAGAAATCAATTCCATTTACAATAGTAGCCAAAAAAACTAGAACTATAAGTAACCAAGAAGGTGAAAGATCTCAGAAAACTCTTATGAAATAAATTGAAGAGAACACAAACAAACAGAGAATCATCTCATGCTTGTGGATTGGAAGAATCAACATTGCTAAAGTAAACATATTATCCAAAGTTTACCTACAGATTCAATGCAATCTCTATCAAACTACAACATCATTTTTCACAGAATTAGAATAACCAATCCTAAAATTTATATAAAAGAAAAAAAAAGAGCCAGAATAGCCAAAACAATTCAAAGCAAAAAGAAGAAACCTGGAGGCATCACATTACCTGACTTCAAATTATACTACAAGACTGTATAATCAAAACATCATGGTACTGGTACAAGAACTGACACATGGAACAATGGAACAGAATAGAGAATCTGAAAATAAACCCAAATACCTACAACTAGCTGATCTTTGACAAAGCAAACAAAAGCATACACTGGAGAAAGGACACCCTATTCAACAAATTGTGCTGGAAAAATTGGATAGCTACATGTGGAACAATGAAACTTGATCCCTATCTCTCCCCCATATACAAAAATTAACTCAAGATGAACTAAAGACTTAAACATCAGACCTGAAATCATAAAAATCCTAGGGGAAAAAAACTCTTATGGACAGCAGTAGGTAAAGAATTGATGGCTAAAACCCCCAAAGCAAATGCAACTAAAGCAAAAATAAATAAGTGAGACTTAATTAAACTCAAAATCTTCTGCACAGCAAAAGAAATAATCAACAGAGTTAAAAGACAACCTACACAATAGAGAAGATATTCACAAGCTATACATCTGACAAAGGACTAAAATTCAGAATCTACAAAGAAATCAAACAAACCAGCAAGAAAAAAGCAACTAACTCCATTAAAAAGTGGACAAACAACATGAGCAGACATCTCTCAAAGAAGATATACAAATGAACAACAGACATATTTTAAAAAGTTCAACATCACTCATAATCAGGAAAATGCAAATTAAAACCACAGTAAGATATCACCTTACACCAATCAGAATAGCCACTATTAAAAGATAAAAAAACAATAGATACTGCACAGATGCAGAGAAAAGGAAACTCTTATATTCTGCTGGTGGGAGTGTAAATTAGTACAACCTTTATGGAAAGTGGTATGAAGATTAATCAAAGAACTAAAAGTAGGTCTGCCATTTGTTCCAGCAATATCACTACTAGGTATCTATCCTAAGGAACAGAGGTCATATATAAAAAAACACCTGCACTCACATGTTCATCAAAGCACAATTCACAATTGCATAGATATGGAATCAACCTAAATGTCCATCAACAAATCAGTGGATAGTGAAAATATGGTATGTATACATCATAGAATACTATGCAACCCTAAAAAATAATGAAATTATGTCCATTGCAGATACATGGATGCAGCTCGAGATCATTATCCTAAGTAAACTGATTCAGAAACAGAAAACCCAAACACTGCATTTTCTCACCCATATGTGGAAGCTAAATGGTTACAAAGATGGAAATAATAGATCCTGGGGATGCCAATAAAAGGGGAGGAGAAGGGGGCTAGTGTTCAGAAACTACCTACAGGGCACAATATTCACTATCTGGGCAATGGGCCACCTGAGATCCAATCTCCACCACTATACAATATGTCCATGTAACTAATATGCATGTGTACCCCCTTAATCTAAAATTTTTAAATAGCAAAAAAAATTATATCAAGCGCCTTCTCAAACCAGAGTGGAACAAACCTAGGAATTAACTTTTAGAAGAATTCATTAAAACTAACAAAAATATGAAAGTTAAACAATCTGATCCTGAATAATCCTTGAATCAACAATGAAATCAAGACAGAAAGTTAAAGATTCCTCAAAATAATTAACAACAAAACAAGTTATGAAAACCTGTAGGACACAAAGTTGTACTCAGAGGGAAATGCATTAATAAGACTGCAAGCTGGCATGTTGACAACCTAACATCACACATTAAGGAACTAGAAAAACATGAAACAAACCCAAAGCTAGTAGAAGAACAGAAATAATAAAGATCAGAGCCAAACAAAATGAAAAAGAAATTTAAAAACTATACAAAAGATCAATGACACAAAAAGATGGTTCATTGAAAAGATAAACAAAATTGATAAACCACAACTAGATTAATTAAGAAACAAAGAGGGAAGATTCAAATTAGGTCAAACAGAAATGAAAATGGAGACATTAAAACTGACATGATGAAAATACAAAAGATTATTCCAGATTATGATAAACACCTTTATGCAAATAAATGAAAATCTAGAGGAAATGGATAAATTTTTGGAAACATACAACACCCAACCTAGAATCAGGAAGACATAGAAAACCTGAACAGACCAACAAGAAGTAGTAAGATTGAAACAGTAACTAACAGTCTCCTGGTCAAAAAAAAAAAAGTTCTGATGGATTCTCAGCCAAATCCTACCAGACTTTCAAAGAACTGGTGGTACCAACTTTGCTAAAATTGAAGAGGAGGGGATTCTCCCTAACTCATTCTATGAAGCCAGTATCACTCTGATACCAAAGACAGGAAAAGATACTACTAGAAAACTACAGACAAAATATCTTTGATGAAAATATACACAAAAATTCTAAAATTAGTAAACCAAATTCAACCGAACATGAAAAGTAAGACACAATGACCAAGTGGAGTTTTTCCCAGGAATGAAAGTCAATAAACATGATACACTACATTAACAGAATTAAAATTTTAAAATCATGTGATAATTTCAATAGATGCAGAAAAAGCACTTGACAAAATCCAGCATACCTCCACGATAAGCAAAATAGACATACAGAGAATATTACTCAAAATGATAAAAGCCGTATGCAACAAACCCATATGCAACGTCATCCTTAATGGAGAAAAGTTTATTGCATTTTTCCTCAAAACTAGAAGGCAAGGATTCCCACTTTCATCGCTCCTGTTCAACATAGCACTGGAAGTCCTAGCCTGAGAAATCAGTGGGTATCCAAAATGGAAAGAAAGAAGCCAAACTACTTCTGTATGCCGTTGAGATAAGAGATAGCTAGAGAAAACTAGGCAGACAGACAGGGCAGGTCCTCTGGTCATAATGCAGCAAACTTTCAGCAGGCCTATCCGGCTCAGCATTGGTAAACAAGCTCCCTGTGAGTCTCTCAAGCAATAGCTTAAGTACTCTAAAAGAGATCAAAAAGTAACCAATCAGCTCACTGCCAAGTATCAACCAATCAGCTCACCATTAGGCCCCTACCTCCCACCAATTGGTCCTTAGTACAGAGCAATCAGAACAGCTAGTGTTGACCAATCAGCTCACAGCTAGTGCTGACCAATCACCTCACAGCTAGTGTTAGCCAACTGACTCAGTCTTAGGGCTATATAAGCACCAGGTTTCAGCCCCAAACTGGCAACCCCTTCGAGTCCCCCCCAATGTGGGACCTTTTCTATCTTCTCAATAAATCCTGCTTTCTTACTCTCCGGCTGTGTCCCTCATTCTTCCTGGGCATGCGACAAGAACTCTGACTTGAAGAGCTGCAAAAGATTGTCAACCTGAAGAGGTGTAGAAAGTTGTCAGAGTGGAAGAGGCATGCACCCCAGAGGCTGGCTTGCCAACCGAAGGAGGCAGCTGAACCAGGAGAGCTGCTGGAAGAAGGTAAGACTCTGAAGCTGAGACACTCCAAGGGCTAGGCTTGCTAGACCACTGAATCAGCAACACTCTCAGGGCTTGGCTTGCCAGCCATCAGAGCCAACACTCCAGGGGTTAGGCTTGACCACCCACTGAACCAGCACACTCTCAAGGCCTGACTTGCCAGCCCATTATAGCCAACACTCCAGGGGATAGGCTTGCCAGCCCACCAAACCAGCAACACTCTCAGGGCTTGACTTGCCAAGCCATTAGAGCCAACACTTCTGGGGCTAGGCTTACCAGCTCCTCAAGCTGACCCTCTCTGGGGCTCGACTGGCTGACCCATTGAGCTGACACTCTCGAAGCTCTGACTGACCTGAAAAATACGTATCACCAATATGATATTATACCTAGAGAATCCTAAAGACTCCTCCAAAAGATTCCTGGACATGATAAATGAATTTGGTAAAATTTCAAGATACAAAGTAAACACACATCAGTAGTACTGCTATAGTAATCAAACTGAGAATCAAATTAAGAACTCAATTCCATTTACGATAGCAGCCAAAAAAGTAAAAAAACTAGGATTATATGTAATCATGAAGGTGAAAGATTTCTGCAAGGATAACTACAAAATTCTGATGAAAGAAATTGAAGAGGACACAAACAAATGCAAAAACATCTATGCTCATGGATTGGAAGAATCAACATTGCTAAAATAGCCGTAATAACCAAAGTAATCTATATATTCAACACAATCCCTACCAAACTACCAAAGTCATTTTTCACAGAATTAGAAAAAACAATCCTAAAATTCATACAAAACCAAAAGAGAGCCAGAATAACCAAACCAAGCCTGTGCAAAAAGAACAAAGCTGGAGACATTATATTACCTGACTTCAAATTATACTACAAGGCTGCATAACCAAAGCACCATGGTACTGGTACAAGAGCTGACACATGGAACAAGGAGACAGAATAGAGAATCCAGAAATAAACCCAAATACCTGCAACCAACTGATCTTTAACAAAGCAAACAAAAACCCACACTGGGGAAAAGACACCCTATTCAACAAATGGTGCTGGGAAAATTGGATAGCTACATGAAGAACAATGAAACTTAATCCCTGTTTCTTTCTATATAAAAAAAAAAATAGCTCAAGACTTAAACATCAGACCTGAAATCATAAAAATCCTATTAAAAAAACTAAGAAAAACTTGTATGATCATCAGCTAGGCAAAGAATTAATGGTCCCAAAAGAAAATGCAACTAAAACAAAAATAAATGTGGGACTTGATTAAATTAAAAATCTTCTGGAGGTGGGGAAGATGGCGGCCGAGCCAGTCAGACTATGCAAGTCCCTGTGTGAGTGAGTGAATGTATGGAAAATTTTGTGTATGTGCCGGTGAGCAAGTGGGCGTGCAAGTGGCTGACTGAGTGAAGGCAAGGGATCTAGCGGCCAGAGCTCGCCTGACGCAGCGGCTGATGCCACAGCATCTGGGCTTGGACTGTAGTGATTCCCGGGATGCAGAAGCCGAGCACCATTTTCTCTTTCTTTTCTTTCTTTCCTTTTTTTTTAATCAACAAACCCTCCCTGACAAGAAAATGTTGGGAAAGACGTCTAAGTGGGACTCGTGAGCAGGTGGCCAGGCTCCTTGTGCAACAGCTGGTGCTGTAGCTTCTCTGCTTCATCCCTGGCTCTTCCCAGGTCGCAGAAGCAGAGCACCATTGCTTTTTCAAAACCAACAGAAATTTTCCTTTGGAAAAGTGGCAGGGAGACACTATTGCCCCAGGTGCTCCCTCACCACTGAAGGAGAGAGACTGCTCTGGGCTTTGCTTGGTCACTTCAGCACCTTGCAGGGTGCAGAAAGGGGCTGCAGATGGAGTCCAGAGGCAAGTTCCCATGGAAGAGGACAAGAGAGGCACCCCACTACCAAACTGAAGGTGGGCAGGAAAGTGCTCCGACTTGCTCATTACAGACCAACAGATCCAATCTCTGTGACTGGTGGATCAACAACTCAGGGCTTGATCGTGGCCCAAAGGGAATATCCTGAGAGCACAAGCTTCAGAGGGACCTGAGGAGTGCTGAGTTCCAGGCACCCACCCCCTACCCTGATCCAGCTGTGGGACAAAGGGTGTGGCCAGAAAAGGAGGATTAAGAGCTCCAAAGAGATCAGTGGTGAGTCCAGAGCTGACACAAACCTCCCCCCCCCTTCCGAGCAATCCTCTGAACATCAATCAGACCCACACAGCTCGGCCACGACTGAGAAGGACAAACCCAGGCAGAGGCTGGACGTCAGTCGCAAAAATGAGAGCTCCATTCCAGGATAGGCCTGGCTGTGGCACCCGGGTGAGAGTACATATCTGGGGAAGAGACAGTCCCATACTTCCCCACCAGAGACCTCCCTGACCGTAAAAGAGTGAGAGGGGAGGCCTGCAGCCCCACTCATCTCTACTGCCCCTCCTCCTTCCCTGCTTCATTCCCTGAGAGAGTGAAAGAAGTGGGCTCTGCAGGAGAGACCTGATAAGAGGAAAAAATACAGAGCCTGCCACAAGAGAGCAGGTTTTTTTGTTTGTTTGGTTTGGTTTTTTAAATTTTCAATTTTTTTTTTTTTTTTTTTTTTGAGTTGGAGTCTCACTCTGTCGCCCAAACTGGAGTGCAGTGGGCACTCCCGGCCACCGCAACCT
>NW_007258947.1:9649-13089 GCF_000164805.1 Carlito syrichta | reverse complement strand
ATTGTAGAGATGAGGTCTCCCTGCCCAGGTGGGTCTCGAACCCGCGGGCTCAGGCAATCCGCTCACCTCAGCCTCCCAAAGGCGCGGGATTATAGGCTGAGCCACCGAGCCCGGCTTCAATTATTTTTTAAATAAAAAAATTGTTTTTTCACTGTTTGCTTATAAGTTCACCTATGTTAAAATTATTTTTCCTAGCTGGGCTCGGTGGCTCTAATCCCGCACTTTGGGAGGCCAAGGTGAGTGAATTGCCTGAGCCTCCGGGTTCGAGACCCACCTGGGCAACTTGGCGAGACCTCATCTCTACAATAAATCAAAAAATTAGCCAGGCATGGTAGCATACACCTGTAGTTCCAGCTACTTGGAAGGCTGAGGTGGAAAGATCGCCAGAGCCCAGCAGGTCAAGGCTGCAGTGGCCAAGAGTGTGCCACAGCACTCCAGACTGGGCAACAGAGTGAGACTCCAACTCAAAAATATATATATATATTTTTTCCTTTGTGCATGAATGTCTATGTGAGAGTTTGATCTGCATCCCCACTCAAAAAAATTTTTTTTTCTTTTCTTTTTCTGTTTCTTCTTTTGTCATTTTCTGTTTTTGTGTTTATGTGAATGATTGAGTGTTCATCTTTCGATTTTGCTGTGGTTGTTGAGTTTTGTTCTTCTGGGTCTTTCTTATATTCATTTTTTTATAGTTTAAGGGGAATTTCAATAGATGTGTGAGGGTTCAACCTGAATGCTTTTTTTTTTCCCCTTCAGTCTTTCTGTTTTCCTTCTCTATTTACTTTGTGCAAGGCATGTGTGTGTGCTTAGTTTTCTTGGGGGTCTTTTTGTTGTTGATTGTTTTGCTTCTCTTTGCTGTTATTCCAGTTTGTTTTGGAGTGTGTGTATGTGTTCAATCGCTTTTGCATTGGTTTCTGCTTTGCATCGTTATATAGAGTGGTAGTGGGGAATGGGTCTCAGGGAACATATACCATAATTTTAATTTGCAAGTGGTGTCTGATTTCTAGTGCCCCATCCCCCACTTTATTCGAATTTCAAAAACTACAAGAGACAGTAAAGCTTCCCATCCATCATCCTATTTCAAAATAGAACAAATCCACAGCCCAGATCAGGGAATAATAGAAGTCTGAGCAAACATCAGAAGGGAAAGCCTCTCCCACTGACACTGAATAACAGAACTAAAGAGAAAAAACAAGACATCTGTCACAAATGAGGAAAAGCCAAAGGAAGACCTTGGGCAATTTCAAGTGTACCAAAGACAAAACTGCTGAAAAATCAGACCTTGGTGCCCAAACAATGGAAGTCACTAAACATTGTCCCCAGAATATGACAGGGATTAGGGAATGGTTGGAAAGAGTGAATAGAACTCAAGAAAGACAAGATGCAACACTGAAAAAACTTGTAACAGATATTTTGGCAATAAAAAATTTCATCCAGGAAGTAAATAACAAGAAGAAAAGCATGGAGAGCAGAATTAATCTAACTGAAGAAAGACTCTCAGAACTTGAAGACCAGGACATGGAAATAACTCAATCTGTAAAAAACATAAAAAAGAAGACTCAGAAAGAAAGAATAAAACGTACAAGAGATGTGCGATTATATCAAGAGACCAAACCTACACCTGATTGGTATCCCAGAAGAAGAAAGGAAAATTGAGAACAACTTGGAGCAAGTGTCCCAGGAAGTAATCCAAAAAAACACAGAGATGTGACCAGCCAGGAGACTGATCTCACTTCAAGGCATGCACACAGACTCATAGTTAAAGGATGGAAAACGAGTTTCCAGGTAAATGGATCACAAAAGAAGGCAGGAGTTGCAATCTTAATATCAGACAAAACAAACTTTAAGCTATCAAAAATTTTAAAAGATACAGAAGGACACCACGTAATGATAAAAAGCTCAATCCATCAACAAGAAATATCCATCCTAAACATATACGCACCAGCACAGGAGCACCAGCATTTATAAAACAACTACTAAGTAAACTAAAAAGATATTGACTCTAACACTATTATAGCAGGGGACATGAATACCCCACTGACAGCCCTAGGTAGATCATCAAGGCAAAAAATCAACAAGGAGATCCAGAACCTAAACTTGATACCAGACCAAATGGACTTAATAGATACCTACAGATTATTCCACCCAAAAACCATAGAATATACATTCTACTTATCACTACATGGAACATACTCCAATACTGAACACATCCTTGGCCATAAATCATGCATAAAGAAATTCCATATGGTTTAAATCTTGCCATGAACATTCTCAGACCACAGTAGAATAAAAATAAATAACAACACCAATAAAATTTCCCTAAAGCCCACAAAGACATGGACACTAAACAGCATGATGCTGAACAACTACTGGGTCAGCAGTGAAATCAAAGCAGAAATTAAAAGATTCCTGGAAAGAAGTGAAAATGAAGAAACACCTTACCAAAACCTCTGGGATGCCCTGAAAACAGTTCTCAGAGGGGAATTATATCTCTACGAGCACACATCAAGAAAATGGAAAGATTAGAAGTTGAGAGCCTAACAAAACACTTCTGGAAAGAGAAGACCACCAAAACCACAACTGTAGCAGAAGAATCCAAATCACAAAAAATAAGAGCCTAAATAAGGGACACAGATGACAAAAATATCATAGAAAACATCAACAAAACAAAACGCTGGTTCTGTTAAATAATTAGCAAGACTGATGGGTCCCTAGCCAGAATGACCAAGAAAAAGAGAGAAAAAGCCCAAATAAACACAATCAGAAATACAAAAGATCAAATCACAACTGACCCTGAGGAAATACAAAAGATTATCAGAGATTACTATCTACACCAGTATGGAAACAAACCTGATAACCTAAATGAAATGGAGGACTTTCTGACATCACACAACCTCCCCAGGTTGAAACAAGAAGACACTGAGACACTAAATAGATCAATAAAAATCCAGGAAATTGACTCTGTCATACGAAAACTACCTACCAAAAAAAACCCTGGACCAAATGGCTTTCTGGTAATTCTACAAAATGGACAAGGAGGAACTGATACCAAGCCTACTGAAAGTATTCCAGGCAATTGAGAAAGATGGAATTCTTCCCAAATAATTTTACAAAGGTAACATGACACTGATACCCAAACTGGGTAAAGATTCAACAACAAAAAAGAGAACTACAGGCCAATATCCCTTATGAACATAGATGCAAAAATCCTCAACAGGATTCTAGCAAATCAGATCCTAAAACACATTTCAAAAATCACCCGCTGCTGGGGAACAGCTCCAGCCGGATTCAGGGTACCCCAAAGGTGGAGATGGCATCGGTGATTGGGGGAAAGAAGAGAGAGAAAGAAAGAGACTGGACGCCAGTCTAGTGCAGAAGCGATGTAAGTGTTATTGGGAATTACAACGGGTCTTTTATACACAAAGTCAGATGTGGGAGGGGCA
>NW_007258947.1:8081-8882 GCF_000164805.1 Carlito syrichta | reverse complement strand
GGTATCCAAATAGGAAAAGAGGAAGTCAAGTTATCCCTTGTTGCTGATGATATGATCCTATACCTTGAAAATCCAAGAGAATCTGTCAAAAACCTGCTTGCACTGATAAAAGACTTTGGAAAAGTCTCAAGATACAAAATAAATGTGCAAAAGACAGTTCCATTCCTATACAACAACAAGCAGGCAGAGACCCCCAAATAAAAAGCACAATCCCATTCACAACAGCCACACAAAAAATGAAATACCTCAGCATCTTCCTAACCAGAGAAGTGAAAGACCTTGACAATGAGAACTACAAAACACTGCTCAAAGAATTTCAAGAAGACACAAACACATGAAAAAATATTCCATACTCATGGACAGGAAGAATCAACATTGTCAAAATGTCTATCCTACCAAAGGAAATCTACAGATTCAATGCAATACCCATTAAGTTACCAACATCAATCTTCTCAGACCGGGAAATGACAATACAGAAATTCATATGGAAACATAAATGACCACATATAGCCAAAACAATCCTTAACAAAAGAAATAAAGCAGGAGGTATCACACTTCCAGACTTCAAACTTTACTATAGGCAATCAAAACAGCCTGGTATTGGTACAAGGACAGGGATATAGACCAATTGAGCAGGATAAAGATTCCTGACGCAAAGTCTCAATTTCTCAACCAACTCATCTTTGACAAAGCCTCCAACAACAACCACTTGGGAGAGGGGAACCTATTCAGTAAATGGTGCTGGGAAAACTGACTGATCACATGCAGAAGACTGAAATAGGACCCCTACCTATCACCATA
>NW_007258947.1:0-7987 GCF_000164805.1 Carlito syrichta | reverse complement strand
TGTGGTGGCCGGGAGCGGCCATTGCACTCCAGTCTGGGTGACAGAGTGAGACTCCAACTCAAAAAAAAAAAAAAAGTGGACAAAAGACATGAATAGACACTTCTCAGATGAAGATATATGGGCAGCCAATAGACACATGAAAAAGTGCTCAGCCTCACTCATCATCAGAGAAAGCAAATCAAAACCACATTAAGAATCCATGTAACCCCAGTAAGGATGGTCATCATTAATAACAACAACAGATGCTGGTGAGGATGTGGAGAAAAAGGAACGTTTCTACACTGCTGGTGTTAATGCAAACTAGTGCAACGTCTTTGGAAGACAGTGTGGAGATTTCTGAAAGAACTAGAAATTGACCTTCCATATGACCCAACAATTCCCCTATTGGGAATATGCCCAGAGGAACTCAAATCATTTCTACAAAAAAGATAACTGCACACGTATGTTTGTTGCAGTTCTATTCACAATAGCAAAAACATGGAATCAACCATGTTGCCCATCAAAACTGGACTGGATAAAGAAAATGTGGTACATATACAAATGGAATATTATGCAGCCATAAAGAAGGACAAATATATGGACTTCACAGCAACTTGGACGGATTTGGAGTTGATCATACTCAGCGATCTATCACAGAAACAAAGAACAGGGTACCATGTGTTCTCACTCATAAGCGGACCTTGAACAATTATAATACTATAAGAAACCATTTGGCAGTAATTAGAAACCGTCATGGGAGTGAGGGTGGGATTGACAGTTGAGGGAAACTGCTAGGAGGAAGGGAAGGAGGTTCATACCTCAATAACAAGAGTACTTGCATAATCAATGTTTGTATACTTAACTCTGAACTGTACTCCACATCTTTGTAATAAAAAATAATAATAAAAACGAAAATAATGATAATAATAAATCTTCTGCAGAGCAAAAGAAATAACAACAGAGCAAACAGGCAACCTAAGCAATGAGAGAAGATATTCACAAACTATACATCTGATGATGTACTAGTATTCAGAATTTACAAAGGACTCAAACAAATCAGCAAGAGAAAAGCAAATGACCCCATTAAAAAGTGAACAATGACATAAACAGATATCGCTCAAAAGAAGATATCAAATAGCCAACAAACATGAAAAAATGCTCAACATCACTAATTGTTAGGGAAATGCAAATCAAAACCACAATGAACTATTGCCTTACACCAATCAGAATGGCCATCATTCAAAAAAAAAAATGCTGGTGCACCTGTGGAGAAAAGGAAACTCTCTATATGTTGGTGGGAGTGTTCATTAGTACAGTCTCTATGAAACTTGGAGAACCTCATCCTTAGTGAAGTAATATAGGAATAGAAAACCAAATATGCCTGTTTTACTCATAAGTAGGAGCTAAACAAAGTATGTGCCAAAGCATATAGAATGATATAATGAACATTAGAGACTCAGAAAGGAGAGGGAGGAAACTGTGAAGAGACAAAAAAATTCCCTATTGGGTACAATGTACACAGGTGGGAGTGGTGGGTACACTTAAAGCTAGACTTCTTCACCACTATTCAGTGCAACCATGAAATCAAAAATTGTATCCCCTAAAGCTACTGAAATTAAGAAAAAAATAGAACAAAGACATATACATTACAAAAAAAAATATTCAATGGCCAAAAGACAAATAAAAAATTACTCAACATTATTAGTCAATGGGGAAATGCAAATTACAGTCAAACAAAATAATATTATATAGCCTCAGAATGGCTACTGTGGAAAAATTTTAGATGCCAATTGTGAATAAAAGTAGGAAGCAACCAGAACTTTCATATACTGCCACTGGGAAGGTAAATTGATAAAAACCACTTTGAAAAACTGGCAGTGTTATTAAAGCTTAAGAAATATATAATTTGCTATCCCAAAATTCCACTCATAGGTATATAGGCAACAGAAGTATATATATACTTACATACACACACACACACACACACACACACACACACACACACACACACACACACACACACATATATAAATTGACCAAAGACAAGTAGTAGAATGTTTATAGAAACTTTAAAGTGAAATTTGTAATTAAAAAACTTAAAAGCAGAACAAATAATCAAATTGTCATATATTCTCATACTGCCAATACTATACAGCAATAATTAATTAGTTACCTATAATTGCAAACTCGTATAAATATAGACTTAAAGAAGCGAGACACAAGAGTATATATACCATGTGGCTCCATTTATATATTTCAATGCACAGTTTAAACTAAACTATATCATTAAAAGTCCAGATACTGGCTACCTTTGAAGGTGGTAATTGTAAGAGAGTACATGGACTATCAGTAATGATCTGTTTCTTTATCTGAGTTTTAGTAACACAGGTGTGTTTTCATAAAAATATATTGAGCTGCCATGTGTCATTTTTGTGTATTGTACTTCAATTTTTATTGCATATTATTTCTTTTACCTAGCAGATTTTCAAAATAAAAAATGAATAATACACTGGTCTAACAACAATATACAAAATGATTATTTATGCTTGTTGGCATGAGACTAATATGGTACAACGTTAGTATAAAGAGTTCTAGCAAAATTTGTTCAAAAAGTGCCCTACAACCCAGCAATCTACTTCTAGGAATTTACCTAAATATGTGCTTATGTGAAATTATTGCCTAAAATGATAGTCATTGTTTGTGAAAGAAAAACTTGGAAACAGCTAACTATCCAATAAGAAGGGATTGATTAACAAATGCAGCTATTTATCTGTTTAGCTGGTTGTTGTAGGGTCCAAATGGAAAAGAAGTTCATTCTTTTGCATCAATGACACTTTACATACTGTCAACTAGAACTTGGGATGAAATCTCAAATCTCAATGCTTTTCTGATCATTCTCAGATATTAACACATAAATTTGTTCTCCAGATGCTAAAACTTTCCAGACTAGTCAAATATTAAAGCTTTAACGAATTGCTCAGTATTAAACTCTCCCAGTTGAGCTTTTTTTGAAGTCTCCCATATTTGCCTATTTCCTTGCTCCTAAGCTTAAAAAGTAATGCACAACGTGTAGAGCATGCTAAAATTTGTGAAAGAACAACAAAAAAACTTGAAGATATATATATATATATACACATATGTGTGTGTGTGTGTGTGTGTGTGTGTGTGTGTGTGTGTGTGTGTATTTGTTATTCCCCAAGAAACTAGTAACAGTGACTATCTCCAAAGAGGAGATCCAGGTGGCTTACTTTTAAAGTCATATTCATCTATATCTACTGAATTTGTTAACATGTATGTCTAGTGCCTATTCAAATGAATAGTAATAATAATAATAATGGGATAAAAAACAGGTCCAGAATACACTAAGTAGAAACAGCACAGCAACACCTTTGGGTTCCTTCCCACTGTGAGAACTTTTCTGTCCTCTCAATAAATCCTGTTTTAAAAATAATAATAAATAAAAAAAATAACATCATGATTCCATTTTCATAAAGCATATTTGAATTGTTATAATCAGAAATGATTTTAGTTTTATATTTTACAACTTTCTATATGATTTTAATTTTTCGGTGAGTTTATAAACCACAGATAGAAAATTTATCCATTAATAAAATATGTAAATAAGCACATTTTGAAGTTGAGGGAATCAGTTCAGCATAATAGCTCATCTCTGACATTGAATGAAACTTGCACATCATTTTTCTCCTCTGGAGTATGAATGTTGATTAACAACACACCTAGCATAAAAGTAAGACCAGTCACAGTTAGCTACATGGCTTAAGTTATTATACAAGCATTGTACAGCTCTACTTAATCTGATGAGCAAGTCACTGTGTCAAGCCATTGTCACCAAAGATGATTTGTAGTGTTCACAAACACTTTCAAGATGAGTCATTTCTATTTTAGAAGCATGAGTTACCACAGGTTTATAAGGTCACTTTCTCAGTTACTTAATAGAACTTGAAATCACTGCTTATTTACCAAGCATAATACACACAATGCAAAGATACCAGGCATGAAGAAATCAAAGTGAAAACCTAAAAACATAGCCACCAGGATCCAGACATCAAATTTAGTAGTTTTTGTGTGGCTTTAATTGAAGTGTCAGTAAAATGTTTCATTGCACCATATCCTCTAAAGCAAAAACAAGCAGGGTTGTGTTTGAGGAAACACATAATAATGGAAAGGTTTCTGTGACTGCAGAACAAAAATCTTAATTTAAAACTGCAGCATATGTATGTGAGTAGGGACTTTGGTCAGAGAATTTAGGCCTCATTATCTCAGACAAATCATTGCCTGAAAATACCTCTATTTTGCATTACATCTACTGGAAGCTAAGATATGGCCTGTCTATTTTCAACAGGTTTCCAACTATTTCTATGGCACAGATAACTTTTTCTTTTCTTTTCTTTTCTTTTTTTTTTTTTGAGTCATGGTTCCACTTTGTTGCTCAACGTGGAATGCAGTGGCATATTTGCCAGGGACCAGCTCCAGCCGGGTTCAGGGTACCCCAAAGGTGGAGATGGTGTCAGCAATTGGGGGGAAGAAGAGAGAAAGAGAGAGAGAGAGAAAGAAAGAGACTGGACTCCGGTCTAGTGCAGAAGCGATGTGTGTTATTGGGAATTACAACGGGTCTTTTATACACAAAGTCAGATGTGAGAGGGGGGTCCCCCACCCACCAGAAACCTTAATCCATGAAAACTTAATCAATGATTGCCTTTAAACCCTTTTCAGAAGGAGACGGGGCAAGATGGCGACGGCATAGGTGAACTGGTGAGATTCTCTGAACGGACCAAGACTGCAAACTGCTGAATAGACAGACTGTAAAGCAGAGGGAAAAGTGAACAAAACCAGAAGACCCTCATAAGGAAGAACAGGTCATTGCAGAAGAGAAATAAAAGCAACCCCACCTTCCCTCTAAAACAGAATTGAAGAGGGGGAGGGAAAGGGGCAAAGGGAGAAAAATCTACAGAAATGAAGAAAAACCAAAAGAAGAGTATGGGTCTCTCCCAGATGCCTGGGAGAGCAGACACTGAGAAAATTGACTTTGGAATACAAACAATGAAAAGTCCCCAGAATGAAGGGTCTCAAAATGCAAATGTAGATATCAAAACAATAATGGAGAGACTAAAAAGAATTGAGGAGACACAAGAAGAAACTAGGAAGGAGCTGATATCTGAGATAACAGTAATAAAGAATACTGTGAATGAAATAAATAACAAATTGATAAGCATGGAAAGCAGAATTACCCAAGCAGAAGAAAGAATCTCAGAGCTTGAGGACCAAAATATAGAAATAACCCAAACTCTTAAAAACACAGAAAATAAGCTAAAAAAGACAGAACAAAACCTTCAAGAGATGAGTGACTACCTCAAGAGGCCTAACCTAAGAATAATCGGACTCCCTGAAACAGAAAGAGAAACAGAGACCACATTGGAACAAACTTTCCACGAGATCATTCAAGAAAATTTCCCTCATCTAATCAGTGATACAAAAATTCAAACACAAGAGATTCAGAGAACCCCCGCAAGACAACAAATGAGAAGACCAACTCCTAGACACATAATAATTCGCCTAAATAAAGTAGGCACAAAAGAAAAAATCCTAAAGGCAGCAAGAGAAAAAGGCCAGATCACCCACCATGGAAGACCAATCAGAATAGCAGCAGATTTATCTGCAGAAACCCTGCAGGCTAGGAGAGCTTGGAGCCCTATCTTCAAAGTCCTAAAGGATAAACAATTTCAACCAAGAATAACCTACCCAGCCAAGCTAAGCTTCATCAGTGAGGGAGAATTAAAATCTTTCCCAGATATCCAATCCCTAAGAACTTATGCAGCCACAAAACCATCTCTACATGAAACTTAGAAAGTACTAAACACAGAAGAAAAGGAAAAAAGAACAACGTTCTTCACAAGAGTACAGGGAAAAGAATAAAATATACACGAACCAACCCCAAAAGCAAAAAAAAGAAAAAAGGAAAATAAAAAAAAGAAAAAACCAAGTGGAAGAACAATAACTCAATAAGAACTCCATGATAGGGATGAACTCTCACATTTCAATAATTAGTCTGAATGTGAATGGACTAAACGCACCACTGAAAAGACATAGAATGACAAAATGGATAAAATATCACCAGGCAACAATATACTGCCTTCAAGAGACCCATCTCACTAGAAAGGACATACACAGACTCAAAGTAAGAGGATGGGAAACAAATTTTCAGGCGAATGGAACACAAAAGAAAGGAGGAGTCGCAATCCTAATTTCAGACAAAATACCATTTAAGCTATCAAAAATTAAAAAAGATACAGAGGGCCACTACATAATGATAAAAGGTTCACTCCATCAACAAGAAATATCTATCCTAAACATATATGCACCCAACATAGGCGCACCAACATTCATAAAGCAACTTCTAGGAAAACTAAAGAAAGACATTGACTCTAACACCATAATAACTGGGGACTTTAATACACCACTCACAACCTTAGACAGATCATCAGGACAAAAAATCAGCAAGGAGATCCGGAACCTCAATGAGACTCTGGACCAAATGGACTTAATTGATACCTATAGAACACTCCATCCAAAGACCACAGAATACACATTCTACTCATCACCACATGGAACATATTCTAAGATCGACCACATAATTGGACACAAATCAAGTATAAGTAAATTTAAAAGGACTGAAATTCTGCCATGCACCTTTTCGGACCACAGTGGAATAAAAATAAACATTGACACCAACAAAGTCCCCCCAAAACCCACAAACACATGGACACTAAACAGCATGATACTAAATAACTCCTGGGTCAATGATGACATCAAAATAGAGATCAAAAGATACCTGGAAACAAATGAAAATAAAGAAACATCTTACCAAAATCTCTGGGATGCCTTAAAAGCTGTAATAAGAGGGGAATTTATATCCCTACAAACACACATGAGGAAAATGGAAGGAACAGAAATTGACAACCTAACAAGCCACCTAAAGAAGCTGGAAAAGCAAGACCACAAAAACCCTAATTTCAGCAGAAGAATCCAGATCACCAAAATAAAAGCCCAAATCCAGGACATAGAAGACAAAAAGATAATACAAAAAATCAATGAAACAAAAAGCTGGTTCTTCGAAAGGGTAAACAAGATTGATGGTCCCCTAGCTAGACTGACCAAGAAAAAATGAGAAAAAAACCAAATAAGCATAATCAGAAACACAAAAGAAGAAGTCACATCTGACCCCTGAAGAAATACAAAAGATCATTAGAGACTACTATGTACACTGTATGGAAACAAACTTGAAAACCAGAAGGAAATGGAAGACTTTCTGACATCACACAACCTACCTAGGTTGGAACAAGAAGAAATTGAGACCCTAAATAAACCAATAACAATCAAGGAAATCGACCACGTAATAAGAAAACTTCCTACAAAAAAAAGCCCTGGTCCAGATGGCTTTCCAGCAGAATTCTACAAGACATTTAAGGAGGAGCTGATACCAATCCTACTGAAGGTATTCCAGGCGATTGAAAAAGATGGAACTCTCCCCAAATCATTTTACGAAGCCAACATCACATTGATTACCAAACCAGGTAAAGATCCAACAAAGAAAGAGAACTACAGGCCAATATCTTTGATGAACATAGATGTTAAAATTCTCAACAAGATCCTAGCAAACCGGATTCAGCAATACATCTCAAAAATCATCCATCATGACCAAGTAGGCTTCATTCCTGGCATGCAAGGCTGGTTCAATATTCGTAAAACCATAAATGTAATTAAATACATCAACAGATGTCAAAACAAAAACCACATGATCATATCACTAGATGCAGAAAAAGCTTTTGATAAAATCCAGCACCCCTTCTTGATAAAAACCCTTGAACATCTAGGCATACGGGGAACATACCTCAAAATAGTAAAAGCCATCTACGAGAAACCCACAGCCAGCATACTCCTAAATGGACAAAAATTGGGAAACCATTCCCCTGAAAACTGGAACTAAACA
>NW_007258946.1:651207-690055 GCF_000164805.1 Carlito syrichta | reverse complement strand
CGGCCGGGGCGGGCGGTGGGCGCGGCGTCCCCGGCGTGTCGTAGGCAGTGTACCGTGGCCGTGCCGTCAGCGTGTGCGTGTGCGTGTGTGCCGTGTCGAGGCCGTGTAGAGTGCATTGTACAGCATATTTTCATGAATAAAATTGTTTTAAATATTTCCCGCGCCTTGGGCTGGCAGGAAGGGGGCGGTGGGGGAGAATCACTGGTAGGGATCTTGTTTGTGTGGGGGAGGGGAGAGGGCTCTCGTGCCTGAGAGGCTGTTGTGCCTGGGTGCGTGTCGGTACCCACGGACTAGGGCCCGTCAGCGCGGCACTCACTGGTTAAGCGCCTACTGAATTCCCGAGCGGGAGATGTGGCTTATGAGCTGTGCACCTGTGTCTGTGTGCACGTGTGTACGCAGGACGTTTTCGGTCTGGGGAAATTCTAGCCTGAATAAGCCTCAGAGATTAGGAGACAGGGCACAAGTACTGACGCGGGAACTGGGTAGCGCCGGTTCCTGTGTTGGGCACGATTTTGGTTCCCGTTGTACAGATGAGAAAACAAGCTCAGAGGTGGAAAATGAACTGGGAAGGTGGGCGGAGCTGGTAGAAAGAGAAGCCTTTGTTTGAGGTGTACAGTCTGCCACCCGAATCCAGGCCCCACTGTTTGCCAGCTGTGTGACCTCGGGCGAGTTTCAGCCTACTTGAATGCTTGTTTTCCTGGTCTACACCACAGGATAGGAGCACTCATGAGGAGTCCGTGAGGAACTCCTATCCTGTGAAGTACTCAGCACAGGTCCTGTGAACATGCATTCATTCAAGGAAGATTTAGTGCGTACCTGTTATGTGCCAGTTCTTACATCAAGCATTGGGGCTGCCTTGGAGCAGCAGGCACAGTCTCTGCTTAAGGAACTTAGAGGCTCATGGAGAGGGGGTGAGGAGCCAATAGGCGATTATAGATAGATCAGAGCTGTGACCAGTGGAGAAGCGAGGGGCCTGCTGTGCGAATGAATGACGGTGGGACACTCATCTGGACTTGGGGTCAAGGAAAATGCCTAGCAGGGTCACTGTCTCTGCTGAGCATTGTAGGATGAGTTGGCATTGGGAAGGGGGGATTCAGACAGGGGAGACTTGTTCAGAGGCCTAGTCAAGAGATTTCAGAACCAAAGGCAGTCGAGTGTGGCTAGAGCTCAGAGATGGACAGGTTACTGATGGCAGGGGGCACATGGGGCAACAGTGGGAGAGAGTCAGTGTGCCCCAGTCAGAAGTGCTCATGTGGCTCAAGCCAGGGGATGGGGGAAGACAGTAGGGCTGGGAGGGACCAGTTGAGTTCACACCTATTTTGCATATACAGTCATTGACACTTGGACATGGGGATTGGACACGGGGATGAGAGAGAGAAAAGAGTCCAGTGATGCCTGGTCTCTGACTGGGTCATTCCCTGAGGTGGAGAACATCAACCCAGGAGGAGCCATAGGGAAACTGGCATGCTCAGCCTCAGGCAGACTCGATTTGAACTGTGCTGTGTGGGAATCTTTGGGAACTGGGCAGAGGGCAGGATGTTCAGGAGCGTATATGCTGTGTGAGTGGCATTCTCTGGCACTGGGCAGCATGGAGATCTGGAGGTGACCTGGATAATGGGATCAGAGTCTGAGAAGGCATCTGGGCTGGAGAGGGAGGTCAGGGAATCAGGAGTACAGAGGTTGTCACCAAGGTGTTGGGAGTGGCTTGGGTGGGGGCTTGCAGAGTGGGAAGCGCTGGGAATCCAAGTCTGCTCTGATGAATGCCTGAGAATGCCTTGACACAGGAAGAGGGACCCACTGACTGAGAAGAAGCAACTAGAGGGAGAGGAGAAGGAAAACCAGCACATCGTGGGGATCCCAGATCTGTGGGAAGAATGGTCCTTGAAGGGCACCAACGCTCTTATCTCCTGGAGCCTCCCTTTCTTGGTCTGGAGGATGGGGCAGTAGCACCTGTCTCATAAATTTGTTTTAAGGCATGATTGTCTGAGGTCACACTACTAGTAGGGGGCAGAGCCTGGTTCCCAGCCCCTGATTGTGAGTCTCTAATCCTCTGGGAGGAGGCTATGAGCAGAGGATCAGAGGAGCTTGGAGCTAGCAGGATCTGCACAGGTACGGGGCTGAGTTGTAGACTAACACCTTGCTGGTTTGGTATGTTGGATGTCCCTGCAGGATGGGGAGCTCATAGAGCCTGACAGTCCCTCCCCTGGGACAGATGCCCCAGCCCTATCCAACAACCCAACTCTGAGACAGCCCAGCTAGGTCTGGGCTCCATATGTGCTGCAAAGCTGCTCCCACCCTAGGCTGACGGAGGGTGGGCTGCTGTTGTGCGTGTGCAGGTCTATGTGTTTCCATGTAGTCCCATATGTGTATGTCTGTGTGGGCCCCTGTGTGTGTGTGTGGGGGGGTGTTAGGAGTTAGTGAGTGTGCTGGGGGCAGGTTGGTTGTGGTGAAGCTCCCCCTGATCGAGTGTGCACGAGGCTGAGGGTGTGTTTGAACAACAGTGGACTCACCTCCCTAGTGTGCCCCAAGTGCCCGGGGCTGTGGAATCCATGCTGTGTGCGCTGCCCTCTCATCCCCACATGTGTGCAGCAAACCCTCCTCCCTGGGTGTGCCTGCCTGTCTTGGCACACACCTCTCTCGGGTAGCACCAATGCTGATGTTCCCTGCCAGGAGGGTCTTCTGGGCCGTCTGTTGGAAGGGAGGAGCACAGAAGGACACTCCAGACCCTGGGATCCGGCCCAGCTCATGAGCAGGGAGCAAGGAGACCACCTCAAAGTAATGACTGCACTCTTCTGGCTCGGGCTGGGGATAATTCCAGGCACAGCTTCTGTGCTGCTGGGCCCCATCAGGAAAAAGGGGGCAACACCCTGGCAGCTGGGGGTCTGCAACTGGCCCTTCCCATCAGCCTTGGAGCCCAGCAGACGCACCCCCCTCCATGCCCACTCCCTGGGAGGCGTCTGACACATGATTTATTCATAAAAAGCCATTATTTCTGCCAAAGAAGAACTGAGCTGCTGGCTTTTTAAGTGCTGATAATGCTCTCAGCTCCTTGCTCTTCCCTCCCCTCCTCTCCTCCCCCCCCACTCACCTCCTTCAGACTTCCTAGCCTTTCTCTTCCTCCCCTTTCTCCCCCTTCCCCTCCATTCTCCTGCCATTCCTCCATTGTTCTCCTCACACCTCCTCTCTCCCCATCTCTTCATCTTCCTCCCCTCCCACTCCACTCAGCTCCTCTCCGCCTTCTTTCTACGAGGGTCAGGCTCAGAACTAACTGTCCCCAAGGACCCCACCCCTCCACCTCCGCCTTCATCCCTTCAGAACCAGGAGAAGGCTGAGCGGAGTGGGACCAGATGGAGAAAGGTGGGCCAAGGTGTTAGGAGACTTCCCAACCAGCTCCCCCATGCTAAAGGGTGTGACTTCAGCCTCTCATTACTAGCGCCAGTCTCCAGACTCTCCAATAAACAATCAGTCTCAGCAAAAACAGTGCACTTGCTATGCAAATGCAAGTTCAAGGCAAGTCCCCCAGAACCTCTTTTCCCCCTAAGAATGCCCTCCCAAACTCCCCCATATAGAAATTCTGGAGTCACCATTATTCAGGTACTGCCAGGAGAGACTGGAATCAGGGAAAAGCTTGCACCCCATCATATAGCACCCAGGCAGGGGGCAGCAGAATGAGTATGCTCAAAAAGCAGAGCTTAGACACAGACACATGCGACGTTCTTAGAAGCAAGCATCACAGACCCACGTGTGTGCGCCTTCATGCTCGCACATGTACACTCACAGGCATGTGCACAGCACACACCTACTCACACAGATGGAGAGTCATTCCTCACTCCCTTCCAAAGTGATCCTCCTCTGAGCACCTGCGGTGGGGGTTGGAACTCTTTCCTCATTCAGACACCTGCTCATTCATTCATCCATTCACTCATTCACTCCATAAACTTTCGTTTTGCACCCCCGTGCCAGCCCTTGTGCTGGGCACTGGGTTGGCAGAAATGAACGTGATTGGGCCCTGGGGAGGGGATGGAGCAGAGAGGGCATGTATGTCCTCCCCTGCAGCCTTGAGCTGGGGGCTGGGGGCCCAGCAGGCGAGGGGTTAAGTCATTTGGCATCCAGAGCTGGAGCCATTAGGCCTCCTAATTATGAAATTATCGAGGTCCTCAGGTGACTGCTAATTTCACACACACTGTTCCTCTCACGGCTAATGAACGCCCGCAGAACCCACACCTTGTCTTTCCTGCTGAACGGTGACCTGCAGTTAATGAGCTCAGGAAGGCAGACAGGCCACCGGCTGGGTGGGTGGGGCACAGGCCAGGGAGGGGGCCGCTTGCCCTCCTGTCCCTCCTGGCTCCCTTTGCTGGCTGTCAGCCCCAGTGAAGACTTCAGGCCAAAGCCCAGCCCGTAGTTTCTGCAGGACAGGCTAGACCCAGGGCTCTTGGGAGCTGGGGAAGGATCCAGATTTGAGGCTCTTGGGAGCTGGGGAAGGATCCAGATTTGTGGAGGGCTTGGGATCCCAAGGAGCATGGGAGGAGGATGGCAGAGCAGGTGTGGAGTGAGAAATGAAGGAAAGATGGTGGGGGGAGGACCATTTATTTCTGCTGGATTCGGAGGCCAGGTCAGGGGCGCTTGTGCAGAGCTAGGGGGTAGCAACAGCTTAAGAGGTGGGAATTGGTGGAGGAGGCAGGGTCCAGTCATCCCCTGACACTGGAGCTGGTGGCAACTTTGGGGGATGGTGGTTCTAAGGACAGTGGGACTGTCAGCTGGCAAGGTTGCAGTGTTGCTGTTGTTGTGATTCGTAAACTTTTAATTTCTTAAATTAAAAAACCAACACAAAACATGACCCTGCAAAGTATAAAGGAAAGAAGTGACATCCACTGGCTGAAATCTCAGAGCTCAGGTCTAGAGGCCATGTAACCCCAAATAGAGGCACAGTGGATCTTCCAGCTGACCACCAGTGGGGTCTGAAGGCCTGCAACCCACCCGCGGGGCGATCCCTGCCCCAGCCGTGACCCACCAGCCAGGTCAAGGCCAGCTGAGTGGCAGCACAGCAAAAGAGGGCAGCAAGAGGGTGAGAACCCTGGTCTGGGAGACAAGGGGCCTTTGTTCCAGCTTTTTCCTGCCCTGTAGTCTCGAGCCAGCTCTGTTCCTTCTCTGGGCCTCTGTTTCTTGGTGAGTAAATGATAGGGTCAGAGCTGTGTTTTTCAATCTGTGTTTATAGCGGGGCAGGGCTGGGTTCCTGGAGGGGCTGTCTACACCCCAGCCCGGGGGGTGAGCAGAAGGAACCTTGCTCCAGGTGTGGGAGTTTGTGCATGAGGTACATGAGAACGGTGCTTACTACCCTCTTCAGGCTGCTCCTCCTCCCTCAGGCATAAGAGGTACGTCCTGGCTTCCCACCAGCCTAGTGCAGGCTGTGTCCTGTCAGCAAGTTCCCGCTCTGCCACCAGCTGGCATCTACTTCAGCATCTCAGTTTCCCACCTGTCAAAGGTAGGCAATAAAGTGTGAGCTCACTTTGGATGCAACAAAGATCTCAGAGGTCCCACCTGCTACTGTGTGACCTGGGCCTAACCAGGCTCTTTCCATGAGTCCCCCAGTTCTCTCCCCAGGTGCCCACAGGGTCTCTTCCAGGCAGCTAGCTACGTGATGAGGCCCAGGAAAAGTGTTTGCATTGGGCGCTCCCAGGAAGGCAGGGCGTCTGCCCATCTGCCCCTAGGCACGCCCTTGCACTCTGCACATTTCTGCCAGCCCTTTTTGTGCGTGATCCCACTTGACCTGTACACCAAAAGGGAGTAGATGTTCAGATTATCTCCATTTTACAGATGAGAAAATGGAAGATTAGAGAGGTTAAGTGATTAGCCCAAAGTCACAGAGCCAGAAGATGACAGAGCCAGGCCTCAAACCCAAAGCTGCAGTCCTTGGCTACATTATACCTTTCCTTTACATGCCAGATGCAAATGCCCAGGTCCATGCATGCCTGTGTACATGGACACGAGCATACACAGAGACTCACTCATCACATCTTGTGTACTGCATGTACACAAACACAAACACTGGCCAAATGCATATGCCCAGGTTCATGCGTTCCTATGTACACAAACACCAAGATACACAGGGACACAGGGACTCACTCACCACATCTTACTTGCATGTACACAGACACATGTTTACCGGCCCCTGTGCTGGGGCACACAAACATACCACACGTGACTATGTACCTCATTTGTAGACTTGCAGAAATTCACATGTACCTATCTGCAGGCAGATGTCCACACACAAGGAGACAAAGCACTTATTCACATGCACAAACACATGCAAACACTATCACATGTGCCTAAAAATACATCTACCCAGGAAAGTGTGCATACACACGGGTTTGCACCCCCATGTGCACAGATGGTAGTGTCCACCCATGCACATGCACTGACATACAGTCACAGGGGTACATGGGCGACGTCCTCAAGGGAGCATTTCTAAACAAGCGCACATAGGTATGCCTGTCCAGACACATCTGCACATGTAAATGAAGGCACATGAGCACACTCATATGTGCACACAGGCATGCACACACTTGTGCACATGCAGAGCACACAGGCCCGGGTACCCTGCACAGCAAGGTGAGCAGCTTCCCCGTACCATGGGTGTGATGGATGGACCCACGTTCTAAGTGACTATCAAAGTGTCGTGGTGTGTGAGGTGCAAACACCAATTAGTGGGGCCTTTGAAAGCATTGGCTCGTTAGAGGGGAAGCAGAAGAGGCTGGAACTGCCATAAAACACGGAGCTATTTAATTCTCACGGGGCGGGGGTGTGTGCTCGCTGGAAAGGCCTTTGGGCAGAGCCCCCCTCCACGCAGCACTTGTTACTGGAGAAGGACCCTCACGAGAGGCCTTGGCAGCCGGCTTTGATGCTCCTTGAAAGTGGGGGGTGGGGGGGCCTCCTGCCAGCGCTGGGCTGGCACTGAGCGAGCGGGGGCTGCGCCAACTGGCGATCAATTTCATGCACATCGTAAACCTAAGTGCTTTCTGGAGAGTTGGGCAGATTGCACATAAAGTCCCCCTTCTGTCCCTAGCACACGGGTGGGCGGGTGAGGCAGAGGCTCGCCCTGGCAGACAGACCTTCACCAGTCGGCAGGAGACCCGGGAAACCTGGGCCCCAGTAGAAGGTGTCCTTGGGGACACGGGGAGCTCTCTCAGGAGGCCTGGCACTTCTGGGGCAGCTGGAGATGTGGCCAGTGCGTGAGCCTGGGTCTGCCAGACTCTGCTCCCTGGTAGCAGAATGATCCTGGATGACTAGCTTCTCAGAACCCTTGGTCTCTTCATCTGTAAAATGGGTTTATATAGGAATTAAGGAATTAAGTGAGCTCATGTCTTTGGCATGATGTGTCACAGAGCTGAAGAATTATGAACACGAGGAAGGACACATTTACATTCATTGTTACGCCCATGTGAACCAGGCTCCGAGTCCCCACGAGCTCACTGCAGGGCCTTGGACCCCTCCCCACAAAGTAGCCATCACTCCTGGCAGGCTCTGGGCAGTGGGGGATGGGGTTCTCATAGGGCACACACACTTGTCTTGCATGATAGGAGCCCACCCAGTCTCCATCCCATTCCTGCCCAAACTCCTGTTTGTATATACCTGCTGTCCTTGAATGTGTTTGGAGAAGCTCCCTCTCACCCCCACCCCCCATCTCTCCCATCATGAATCTCCAATACCAGCCCAAACAGGTGGCCTCTGGGTGTTCTCCAAATCCCTACCTTTTTTTTTTATGCCAAAGAGTGGTTCTGGGCTCTGCCTCCAGGCCAGAGCACAGGGATTGGGGGATAGGGGCAGGAGGGCTGCATTCCTGTCCAGCTCTGTGTCTCTGTCATTGGGGCCCAAAGAGCTGTGCTTGCACATAATCTCTCAAATAGTCCAATAAAGCCAGTTTCTTCACTTTCTGCAATCAGCCTAACCTGGGAACTCAAAGTCAGACCAGGAGCAGGACTGGGGGGTACTCCGCAAGGCCCTCACCCCAGGGGCTCATACAGTGGAGGGCTTAAGAGCAATTCTGAAGCCGAACTGCCTAGATTCTGATTCTGGCTTTGCTATTTGTAAGCCATGTGATTTTGAGTGAGTCACCATATCTCTGCCTCAACTTCCTCACCTGTAGAATGGGATGACTATGTCTATCTCACAGGACTATTGCTATGATAAAGAAATCAATACATCTAGGTAATGTGCTTGGAGCCGTACTTGGCACATAGCAGCATGATGTGAGGGTTTCTGATATTATGATTACGAGATCAGAACTGTTGTTTTTGTTTCTCCTGTGCCCTTTTCAGATCCCCAATTGTTCCTCTTATAGGGACAAACCAAAATGTCCATATTTATCACCATTAGGTTCAAAACAGAAATGGGAGTGGGAATAGGACAAGTCTACTATAATGCACAACCCAGGGGGTGACTTTATAATCTTTGTCAGTGTCCAGAATTGTGCAGTGTCTAACCTGAGCAGCTAAGCATAGCTGTCTTCTTTTCTCTTTGATACATGGAGCCCTGACTAGCCAGGGCATCTCATAGCCAGGCACCTCACCATGAGCCTGGCATATAGTATGCACTCAGGAACATGGGGCTGGAGCCTTACAAAATCAGTCTTCACAACCACCTGTGAGGAGCAGATGACCATCCTCAGACTACAGACGGGAAAAGGAATGCTCAGAGAGGGCTGTATTGGTCAGGATCAGCTATGCCATGTAACAAACAACCCCCAAATCTCAGTGGATGAACACAACAAAAGTTTATTGTTTGCTGTGTAAAGTCTGCTGCAGGTCCAGGCATGACCTTCCAGTGCTGTCCCTCATGGGGTGACTCTGCTTTCTATGCTACCTTTGATCTTGAAGACCCATCATCTCAAAAGGGACTTTCTTGGTTGCTGCAGCAGCTGGAAGGTCATGCACTGGCTCGTCCATGAGTTGGTGAAGAAGGGACTTTTTTACCCCATCCACGGCTAACTGGCCAGGAGCAGTTCCTGGCTCACTTTCCAAAAAGGATTCTGGGAAATGTTGGTTCCATATCCACAGGAGGAAGGGTGGAGGTGACTCCGCTGAGTGACCAGACCTGGACTAGAAAGGAAGGGCCCAAGAGCTTAAGGCTAGAGGAGGGTATGCCTGCTGGGGCAGAGAGAAGGGGATTCCTGGGGAAGGGGCTGGAGCTAGGCTTAGAAGCAGGGGCAAGGTAGATTTGGACAGGCAAAGAAGTGGAAGAGGGCACTGGAAACACCTTCAGATAGAAAGCATACGGTGTTTGCAAGGAATAGTGGGAGCATCCCGGCTTGAACTGGTCTGTCTAGGCAGGATGGGGATGGTGAAGTTGGACTTCTGAGACCCTATGTGGATGTGGCGGAAGAAGGAGGCTCTGGTTATAAAACTGGGAGATAAAGTCATTGAACTGGGGAACCCAAGAGGAGGAGCAGGGTGTGGGGTCAGAGGGGAGGCTTGGTTTGGGCCATGCTGAGTTTGAGACAGCCGTGGAACGTGCAGGGTGGGGCCCACAGGGGTTGGACAGTCAGGGCCTAAGCTCAGCAGAAAGAGCTGGGCAGAAACTTCCAATCAGAGGCTGTGGACACACGGAGGTTACTGAAGGCTTAGCATGGATAGAATCATTAAGGGGCCATGAGAGGAACAGAGGAGAAGGGGCCCAGGACAGAGCTCTGGAGAGCTGCCCTGAGAGGCAAGGGCAGAGAAGGGGTCCAGGAAGGTGCCAGTCAGAGGGTGGGGATGAGCCAGAGTTGTCATGGTAGCAAGGGGAAGGTGAGAGGGGAGGAGCTATCAGGTATGCTTGACACTGTCCTGGTATCCGGATGAAGCATGTCTATGGGATCCAGTGATGAGAAGATTGCTGGGGACTTGGAGAGGATTGTTTCTAGGGTGTGATGGGTATAGAAACCAGGCTGGAATGGGTCAAGGAGCAACAGGGGGCCACAAAGTGTAGACAGCAAGTGTAGATGACTCTCCCTGGAGTGCCCCAGAGAGCAGGGAGAGAGATGGCTGAGGGGGAAGAGGTTGTACTGCCAAGGGACAGTATTTTTTAAAATTATTTTTATTACTATTATTGTTTTTTAAGAAAGGAGAGACTTGAATGTGTTGGCAATTGATGGAAAGCAGCCAGCATTGAGGGAGATGCCAGAGATTTCAGTAGAAAAGACGGGATGGATTTAGGGACTTCCTAAATCCTGGGGCATGGGGTGAGCAGGGAGGAATGAGGGGCTGTTGGAGTAGGGTCAGCTGTGAGGAAGCCGTAGGGGAGGAGATGGAAAACTATAGAAAAATAGCTGAGACCAGAGGTACTCAGGAGACAGAGGGAGGGGTAGGGTTTATGGGGGTGCAGGTGTAAGGCACAGAGAGAGAGGCCAGGGTACAGAGGGACGAGACTGAAAAAACAGGCCAAGACAGAAATGAACCCACCCAAAGATAATCAGAGGAATGAAGACCTATGGAGAACAAGAAGGAAGAAAAAGAGGAGGAGGATTACAAGGCTGGACTGAGGGTTCAGAGAAGGACCTCTCAAGAGCCGGCACGGGCAGGGCCAGGGAGTGACCATAGAAGGATGTGCGGTTTCCTCAGGGGACCCTAACCCAGTCCAGAGCTTAGATCTTCCCCCAAACCTAACTACTGCCAGCCTGGGGGCCACCTGACTGTTGCCACGCAGATACCTGGGTCCCCTGATTTCTGTGGCCTGAAGAGGGAGGAGGGGTCTGCCAAGCCCTTCCTCTATTGCAGGGGAACTGACCGCACCCCTCAAAGCAGGGTCCTGGGCAGAGGGGGCCTGGTTTCCATGGGGGCAGTCCAGGCCTCTGGTCACCAACAGGCATTGAGCCCTGAGGTTGAACAGGTGCAGAGAGAGGCCAGGGTTGCAGCGGGCACCGAGCCCACCCCTCCCAGCCCAGCTCCAGGTCCTGGTGGCCCCTGCAGGGCCTAGGTCACCCTGACATTCACCTAATTGTCTTCCTGCTTTGATGAGTGGCTCCGCAGAGGCTCCGCCACGGATCAAATTAAATGTGAGCCAAGCAGGCAGCCCCCGTTGATGGGAGGGAAATACCACATTTACATAGCCCAGTGCAGGGGGCGGGGAGACCCAGACCCCAGACACAGAGACCAGGGACCCAGGAAGAGACAGGGAAGAGAGACAGAGAGAGAGGGGGTAGGGGAGAGAGAGACCGCATGGAGGGTGGTGGAGGGTGGGCAGAGGCATTAGCCACAGGGTCCCTGTGGAATGAAGGACAGTTGAGGAATGGGGTCAATACAGGTAAGGTTCTCACCACCTCCAGGCCGGTGACTGCCTCTGCCAAGCCCTGCCAGCTGGCCCCAGAGGTGGGATAGTGGTCTGGAGCCCCGGATGCAGCTGAGCACCCCTCCTGCACTGACACCCAGCTGGGTCTCCAAACAGCTCCCTCACCCCACCCAGACCCCACAGCTGGGCTGCAGCTGCCTCCCTAGCACAGCCCTGGTGGGTGTGGCCATGAGCTTCTCTTGGTTCACTCGAGGACATCCTGGCTGCCCGTCCTGGGGGTGTGGGAGGGGCCGGCCCGGAAGGGTGTGTGTAGGAATGTGACAGTGAGAGTGATCGTGTGTGGCACCTGTATTGACCTTCTGTGGGCAGATGTGTTGACTTCACTTGGCCTGGGCACTTGCAGGACATTAGTGAGCTAGGCTTTCCCTCCCCTCCATGTGCAGTCAGGCCTGAAGGCCCCTATGGCCTGGAGGTGCCCACCTGCAGACCCCAAGTCTGTATGCAGGGCATGTGGGTCACTGGCGTCCAAGTCAGAGTGATTGTGCCAACAGCCTCTCTGCCCCAGTAACATGTCACCAGATGCAAAGCATTGTCACGATCTAAAAACAATCCCGGGAAATAGCTACTATTATTCCCCCTTCTTTATGGAGAGGAAAACCGAGGCTCAGAGAGGGGAAATGGAAGTAGTCTGACTAGCTAGAGAGGGTACAGTCCAGACATGAACCCAGGACTGTTCTCCTTGGGCCCAGTCGGTCATCTGCTCTGCCACTGTTTCTCTGTCCAGGGGTCAGAGCCTCTGAGGAAGGTTGGGTCTGATAGGCCCAGAGCACTTAGCACAGAGTCTGTGAGCTTAGTAGGGATTGATAGGTGATGCAGCCCTTCCTTCAGTGTCCTATACTTGGTCCCTGCAGAAACACCCCTGCCACCCCTCTTTAGCTTCAAAGACCTGGATGGACACTCCAGGTAGAATTTTCATCATTTATGGCATTTATTAAATGTAGGCCATGTGCCAAGCATGAGCTGTGCCCCTTCCATGTGTCCTTGAGCCCTACACAGTAGGCACCATCATTAGTGTCTGTATGTGGAAACGGAGGCTTGCCCAGATCAGGGAGAAGCATTCTTTTGGAGTTAGGCTCTGTACCCAGGCTAAATTCTCCTGAGGGTGCCTCCCTGTGTTGCAGAGACAGACCTAGATGTCCAGGGAGGCAGAGGGGTGTGGAAGAAGAGACTTCCCATATGCCAGGACATGTGTGAGCTTGTGTATCCACACAGGCATGTGTAAGTGTAAGCATCCTAGGGTGAGTACAGGGCCAGGGCCCTGGGGGAGCTGACAGGACACCTGCTCCCTGCTAGCACTGTGAGATGCCCTCCCTAGCTCACCTCCTGACTCCTTACAGCAACTCATTACCTGGGAAGTCTTAGTCCCCCACTTCAGGAATGAGCAAATCAAGGGTCAAACATGGAACTGCATCTCCAGTACCAGATTTCTGGCTCTTTCCAGAACCCCAAGACTCAGCAAGGTGTGCCTTTTCCTTCCTGCCTTCCGGGTGGTGCTGGGGCTTGGGGTGGGGTGCACCTCTCTGTCTCCACCACTTCCTACTTGGGGCTCCCTCCCCTATGAAAGTGCCTGTTGGCTCCACTAAGAAGCCCTTCCCCCTCACCCACGGGGTCCAGGGCGGCTTTTACCAGGAAAATAATTAGAAATCTAATTCTTATTTCTCCCACTCCGCTAATTGTCTGTGGACAATTTGATTGTAACAGTCGTCACTGAAGCAGAAAAACCACCTTATTTCTGCCAGACATCCTCCCTGCAATTAACACCAGCAAATGCCTTGCTCTCCCCTCACCTGCAGAGACCCAGGGCCCTGAGGTGCCCTCACCTCTCTGCCTCCCAGCCCTGGGGAGGGCACATCTGGGGACCAGGCCTGGCCATGAGGGATGGGGCAAGGGTATGCGCCCGGGGACTTATAGGGAAAGTCAGAGAGAGAGAGAGAGAGAGAGAGAGAGAGAGAATATGAATGAATATAATATCTGAGCATTTGGTAGAAGAAGGAGGGAAAGATGGAGACCCAGGTCCAGGGAGAGACAAAGGGGCATTGGATCAGGCTCAGGGGAAAAAGACATGGAGGGAGAAGGGGAGGCAAAGGAGTGAAGAATGTGCCTGGTGAGGGTCAGCCTGAGGGGGCAGGAGACAGGGCCCCACACTGTCCCTCTGCCAAGACAGGGGATACACCTTCTCTGAGACAAAACCAGACAGTATGTGTAGGAGCTGGCTGCCAAGGGCTCCCTGGAGAGCCCGGCCTCCTGTGGGATGTGGCTGATTAGGGAAGGAAGGAACTTGGGAGGAGGGGATGGGGCATGAAGGGGATGGGAGGGTGGGACGGGTGATAGATCCAGGGGCCAGACAAGAACACGGATGGCGATGTCTATGAGACTCAATCAACAGAATCCAGGACTGACCTGTTGATCAAAGCTGTGAGGCCCACTCCTCCCATGGGCCACTGCCCTTCCCTCCTGGGGGCACAGTCCCTCTAGGGGAGGAGGTGGGTACTCCCACCGCTACTCCAGCCTCCCCACATGTCAGATCTTCAGACGCCCCATCCCGTCTCTATCCCCCACCTTGCCCCATGTCTCCTTCCTGGCAGGACTCTGGGGAGGATGATGTGGGAACCCTGATTCCACATGGGTTGAGCGTTCTCTCTTGGGACACAGGGTAGGTTGAGAGCTCAGGGGTTCCCTTAACCTCAGCTGGAGCCTGGCATGGGGCAGGAGAAGGCCTACTGGTTGTGTTGGCACCAACCGGGGCACACTAGTGCCTGCTGCTCTCAGATGCCCGTCTCAGGGCATCTGCTCCAGGACAGGTGCTCATGGGTGTCTTGCTGTGTAGAGTTCTGTGAAGGGGACAAGGGTGGGCGGCTCAGCTCACCTCATGAGGAGCCCTTAGCAGCCTCCTCTGCTCTTATTCCAGGGCTGCCACTGCCTGGTGAGGGCTCTGACCTAGCCTTTTCTTCCTTGGTCCAGAGTCTAGGGAGGAGCGTGGGGGCTGGCAGCTATGTGGGTGGAGGGGGTTGCTGGGGCCTGGAAGAGCAAGAGAAAGAGAAAGGGAGTTTCATCCCAGAGCCTCCTCCGCCTCTTCTTCCCTCTGCGTGCTCCCAGCCCTCCCCACTCCCCCTCCCAGTCTTGTCAGGGGAGGATGGGGTGCCGGGGGCTCCTGTCAGTCTGGAGCTGGAGAGCTCCGTGGGCTTCATTAACATGCAAATTAGCAAGTTCTGACTGGCTGTGGCAGCGACGGGCAGCCACCCCTCCCAGCCCCAGGAGTGAGAGAGAGAGAGAGAGAGAGAGAGAGAGAGAGAGAGATTGTGTGTGTGTGTGTGTGTGTGTGTGTGTGTGTGTGTGTGTGTGTCCTCTGCAGCATGACTGGAAGAGGGGGGAGCAGCTCTGCTCTGGACTCCACAGACAGCAGTGCATGTGTGTCTCACACACACACAGTTATACACACACAACTCCCTATAGAAAGACACACACGCGAATACACAGCCATGCCCTGTCGCATATCACACAGTCTTAGGGACACCCAAGGACACACACTCATACAGACAGCATCGTGCACACACATAGCTTCACCCTCAGTGGTCACATCCTAAACTGTCTCAAACAGGCATACCCAGCCCCATTCCCCCTCCAGAGTCACACTGTTTCACACCCCCACACACAATCCCACCGAGTAACAGACCCACAGACACTCTATCCCCCACTTGGCCACACACATACACACAACCTCACAATTGCACAAAATCACACACAAGCACTCAGTCCAGTGAGAGGGAGGTGCTGAGGCTCTACATGCAACCCCAGAGCGCAGCTGTTACCACCTGGATGCCCTCCACGTCCACCCTGCCATATTCCCTCAGGCCAAACCAAGTCTAGCCTTCCCCTGCAGGCTGTCACGGTTAAGAACTGACTGGTTCTTCTGCTTCAACCCACCTAAACCTCCTTCACTCAGCCCACAGCACTTTCTTCCAGTTGTCACCTCTGCCGGTGGCCTGCCCTGACCCTCTCTCTGTGGGGTTGGGCCCCTCCTCTGGCCACTCAGCCCCTGGGATTCCCTGCAGAGTGGCCCTGATCACACTGCACTGAAATTGCCTGTTGATGTGTCTGCCTCCACCAGGATGGGAGCTCAAGGCAGACAGGGCTGGCGTCAGTAAGTCTTGTTTATGGCTGTCCCAGAGCCCAGCTCACTCTGACTGGGGGCCAGCAGTATTAGCAATGGCTGATACCTACATGGCATTTGCTGTGTGCTGGGCCACATAGGCAACAACCCAATGAGGAAGTGCCTACTACTATCAGCCCCATTGCTACAGATGAGAAAACTGAGGCACAGAGTGGTTGAGCAAAATCACCCAGCCGGAACTGAACTCTGGCTGCCCAGCTTGGGATAGTTCTGTGTGAGCTCTTCCCAGGACACCAGGCAGAGACTTGGAGAGCTGGAACCAGTCACAGAGGGAGGAGGAAGAACAACACGAGGAGTTTCCCTGTCTGGAAGAACAGAAGAGGGGCACTGGAGCTCTGAGAGGAGAGTCTTTGCTCACTCACCACCTGCATGGAGGCTCTGGCCCCTGGGATTCTGGGGCATCAGGGTTAGGAGATCAACCAAGACACCCCCCCCATTTTAGAGAGTGGGTAACTGAGGTCAGAGATATCCCAAGTCAAACTTCCTCCCATTCCTTTCGTGCCTGCTAAAGTGTCCCAAGTCCTCTCATATGAATTATCTACTTTAATCCTTGGAAACAGCCCAGTGAGGTTGGTGCTATTGGGAGCTCCATTTTACAGGTCAGAAGAGTGAAGTGCCATGCATCTCCACATGCCCACGACTGGTGTGGTGGACATCTCTGGTTTTGTCCCATCCCTGGTTTTGGGATGGGAGCTGCCATCTTTTACAGAGCCCATTCTTCCAGGCAATATTGATTGGCTCAGTGATGGACACATGATTCACAATGGGTCAATCAGAGCCCTGGCTTAAGAGTTTTGAACTTGGGACCAAGGTGAGGCTCTGGAGTTTTCAGCAGCCCAGATACCCCTCTAGAGCAGGAGAAGGGAAACTGGCTAACACACTGAGAGGGAGGGAGGGAGGTCCAGCTATAATGGCCTGTAATGGGGCGACTTAGGGTGTCTGGCACACCCTCAGTCAACGAGGCACTCTCCAACTAGCTCTACCTTGTCCAAGTCTCTCCTCTATCCTTCCACCTGCTTGTCTAGGGCCCTGCCTTTAGTCAGGTGGGCTTACAGCAAGTATATTAGGGCACTGAAGAGGGTCAGGAGGGGGCTGTGACCATTGGATGATCCAGGTGGGTGCTGAGCCAAGACTCAGGACCACCTCACTCATGCTGGTCATTGCAGTTACTAAGTGGTCCTCATCTCCACCCTGACCAAGGTCCAGGCCCTTGTTTGCTTATTCACGAATCTAAGACAGTGTCTGACATAAGCACCCACTTTCTGTTTATTTGTGAAATGGATGGATGGATGGATGGATAGAGGGATGGACGAACGGATGAACCAACATATGTCCCAGGCTTTGGCTGGGCCACAGAGCTCACTCAGCAGTGTGGAGTAAGCCTTGTCTCTGGGCACACTTGGTTCCCATGTGGCTCCCTGGCTCTGGAAACCACTGGAGCTTGTGGGTGGTGCTCAGCAGGTGGTCCTCCCTCTGACTGTCCTTTCTCATTCCTCCTCCCACCTCCTTCCCACCCTTTGGAGTCCTTTGTCCAGTGTAAGGTGCAGGGATATGGAGTTAACAGGTGGCACTCTCAATGCCGGCTTTTGAATGTAGAAGACCAAGAGTACACACCTTTGTTTCTTTTGTCCAAAGTAGGGTGACCCTAGTGTCACCACGTATGGTGGAGCAGGTTATGAATGGCAGCCCCTGCGTTGTGTAATGCAGAGGGCTCAAGACCGATGCCCAATGCCAAGGCAGGGGACAGACACCTGGGGAGCAAGTAGAGATGTTTGGTAAGAGTGACTGACCTGTTGGCTAATAACTCAAAACACCATCAGGCCACATGTCAGCTGTCAAGCTAGGGACTCAAACCCAGGGCTCCTGACAACCCAGGACTTCCAAGCCTCCACAGTTGCCTTTCTGAATTCCCCAGAGAGGACTCAGCATTGACCATTTGCTTCCAAAGGTAGAGTTGTCAGGGATGACTGTGTGTGACCTGATGAGTCCTACACTGTCCCTGTCCCCAGTCCCCTGTTTCCCAGACCCCGTGCAAGACAACTTCCCAGTCTAAAGGCCACTGTTAGGCCTATCTCCTCCTCTGTTCAGGGCTTTCCAAAGCAGGAGAGAGAGGGCCCCAGGTTTCTGGAGAGAGAAGAAAGGGTCAGGCCTACCTATAGCCCAGGGTCCCTGATTATCCTTCAAGCCTGACCCCAAATTCCGCTGAGATGGAATGGAGGTGCTCATGCTTCTGGCTCTGGTTCTTTAGCTGGGCAACTGCCATGGGTATCTGGCACAGCCCAGGCAGGAGCACAGCATCCAGTTTGGGCTCCCGGGACCCGTGTGGTCAGCAAGCCAGGGCAGACCTTCCCAGCCCTGGAAGCAAAGGGTTAACCGGCTGGGGAAGGAGGGAGCAGCAGTCGCTTGGCTAAGGAGCCTTGTTAATTGATTCCCTCATTCCCATTTGTTCCTGCTAAAGAGAGACAGATGAGAGGGAGCCCGCCAGGCCCGTCTTGGCACCCGGCAGCTTGGCTGGGCACAGCTGTGCTCATGGCTCTGGTGTCTCTGTGGGGGAGGGGCCGGTTGCAGTGGAGGTGAGGAGGTGGGGCAGTCCCCCTGCAGGCCCTGTGCCCCTCTGTCCACCCCCTGCAGGCAGAGTGATCTCAGAGAGCTTTGAGAGGACGGATCTTTCACTTCACCTTAAGGCACCTCTTTGATCTTTCCTGCTCTGTCACCACTGTGGGCTGAAAGCTCATAGCAGACACCAGAGGCACCCCCCCCACCGGGCTCCTGGTGGGGCCCTGCCAGCCTGAGGCCCAGCAAGGTCTCTGCCTGGAAGAGGGTCAGTGCTGGCCTGTTCCTTCGTGAGGCCGGCTGAGGGCCACGTCCCTAAGCCGGTGTTTTTTCCGTGGCCGCAGGCGCTGCCTGAATTCTCTGGTCCTAACCTGCCTCAGACCCAGTTTTTGATTTGTTCCCACTTCATCTTCATCTCAGCCAGGCTCGCCAGTGCCTGTAAAACTGGGCTGCTTTGGATTGTGACAGAACCTGCCAGCTTCCCCCGAGAGATGGAGTTTGAATGTCATGATGCAGTCAAGCCAGAGACCCTGGGGTTCAAATCTTGGCTCTGCCATTCACTAAGTGCATAACTTGGGCAAGTCATTTTTACCTTTTTGAGCCTCAATTTTCTCATATGTAAAATGCCAGTGACACTAATACCTATCTGTGGTAGATAATCAGAATGGCCACGATTCTCCATCCCTCCCTGAGCACGCTTCATGGTAATATAACTTAGCAGCTTCTCCATGGCCCTGAATCTGGGATGGTCTTGTGACTTACCTTGGTCAACAGAATGTGGTGACAGTGAGAGTCAGTTCTGAGCCCATGCCTCAAGAGGCCTTGTATGCTTTCCCTTGTACTCTTGAAGTCCTGCCCAGCTGCTGTGTGAACAAGCCTGGGCTATCCTGCTGGATGAAGAGAGACACACAGACCAGTCACCCCCAGCACTCAGATGACAGCCAGCCAAGCCCCAGAAGCAGAGCCACTTAACTGACTGGCAGCTGACTGTAGATGCATGAGTGAGCCCAGCCAAGGCCAGAAGAAGAGCCCAGCTGAATTTCTACACCATAGAACCATGCGTTTAATCAGGGGTGCTTGTTAAGTCATAAACGTTGGGGTGATTGTTATGCAGCAAAAACTAACTAATACATGATCTTGCATCATTGCTCTGTGCATTAACTGAGATAATGTGGTCAAGTACTTAGCAGCATGCCTGGCACAGACCCAGCGATCAGAAAGTAGAGCTTCTACTATGGTTGCCCAGGGTAGAGTCAATGACCATAAATTAAAGTCTTGTGTATTTGAGACTGTTCTCTTATTGGCACTCAAACATTAAGAGGCCTATGTTCTCCACACACTTCCTCTGTGACAGTAATGAAAATAATATATAATATTTTTGAGCACCTACCATGCGCCAGGCTCTGTAGCAGGTGTTTTACATGCATTTTCTCATCTGATCTTTACTCAGCCTTATGAGAGAGATATTCCCATCTACATGTTATTTCAGTTTGCACATTCATCATTTTAAATCTGAGCAAACTGAGGCTTGGAGATGCAATCTAACTTGTTCAGGGTCACACAGTTAGTGAGCACTGAGAGATCCTTTAATTCTTCAGAAACCAACTGACTACCCTATATTTTTGCCTTCTTTGCCAATTCTGCTTCTATTTGCAGGCCGTGTCCTGGTTACCCCAGGCTCTAGGGATACAAGGGTCTTCCTCACACTTTTACCAGATGTTACAGTTAGGATCACTTAGATCCCAGACCAATCACTCTGAGCCTGGACACTTGTTCTTTCCTCTGTCAGAACAACATTTTTGATCCTCTGCTCTCACCTTTTGGGGCCATGGAGTTTTCTCCTCTGGTTGTCCCTCCTGGGCCTCCAAATGAAAGCTACTGTGATTTCCTTCCTTTTGCAGACTTTTCCTCGTTCTCATGGCTCCCTCCTGTCTCTCTGATCAGGAATTTAGCTGACACTCAGGCCGTGTAAGAGACAGTGGAACATTATCTGCTCAGCACCCTTCCCTTTTCATGGGAATCACAGCCCATCCCCAGCCCCCTCTAGTCTGGTGGCTATAGTGTGAGAGGCCATGCTTTTATAGGAACCCTCCACTAGCCATAGTTGATTGGCCCAAGGGAGGCACATGATCCAAGACATACCGATTATAGGTCTCCAAATTTTTGGACTGAAAATTCATGAGAATCAGTCTTTCTTGGAAGTTGTAGTATAAAAAAATTGAGGGGACACCATTTCCCTCCCCATATTTTCTTTTCCCTGTTTGAAACCAACTGACTACCAACTGCTTTTGTGTGTGAATAGTTTTTAGAACAGTAAATTTTCTTTTTAAAATGTGCTTCTGGGAAGTCTTTTCCCTTTTCATAAATTATGTATTATCTTCACAAACTATGCATTTTCATATTTCTTTGTATTTTTAGGTCAAAGATGGCCAGGTCAGCCCTATTGACGAGAAAAAAATTTAAAAAAAAATTGATTCTACTTTTTAAAAATCTGGAGGGCTCAGTGGCTGTGTGCTGCCTCGGGGAAGAAGCAGGTCTGCAGCTGGAAAGGATGCACCAACGTCAGAGAGGCTCAGAGCTGAGGGGCTCTCAAACCAGTCCCTCTTCCTGCCCATGGGAGGCTGATTGCATTTCAGGTCACTTACAACCAGGGTTCTGACCAAGGTCCCTGCCTTGTAGCCTCTCCATACACTTCTTCCAGAGCAGCTGGGTCAGCCCACTGGGGGCAGTGGGGGAAAAGGGCAGACACTGAATGTTTCTCAACTGGAGAGATAATGTAGTCCTGTAGACTTAAGTTTCATCTTTACAGATGATTCACAAGTCACTCGGATTTCCCAGTCTCAGAAACAGGTACCACCAATCGCCCACATACTCAAATCAGAGACCCGGATGTCACTCTCTGCCTCCCCTTTCCTTCATCTCCCACATCTAGACCATGAATGCATCCTGTCAACTCGATCTCCCAAAATTATCTTGACTCTGACTGCTTCTATCCCTCTCTGTCTTTGCCCCCGGTTTGCACCATCCTCACTGCTGCTTGGGACCTCTGCTGCTGACTTTTACCTGGGCTGGCCCCGGGTGTCACTTTCTATACATAAGCACAAGTGTCCTCAGCATGCTAATGCAGATCACATCACATTGCTTCTTTCCTTAAAGCACTGAGACCCTCCAATTCCCTTTGCATTTGGAATAAAACACACAGTTCACACACATCTGTTTGCCCAGCTATAGCCAGTGGACTTCCTCTTGTCTTCAAGCATGTTCCATTCTTTCCCTCCAGAGGATGCTGGCCCTACCCTCCCTGGGCTCAGAGCTTTCTCTCCTCACCTGAGTGTCCAGCTCTTTCTCTCCACTTGGGTCTCAGAGAGACCACTACTCATCCCCCTTCCTAAAATAAGCCCTTGCCCCAGTTACTTTACTCTGTGTCCTATTCGTCACAGCATCATCACAACCCAAGTTATTTTTGTTTGTCTGTGTCCTTGCTTTGGGTCTGCTCCTCCCACTAGAATGTAAGCTCAGTGAGCGCAGGAAATGAGTCAGCCTCGTCCACTCTTTGTCCCTGCCTCTAGCACGGTGCTCAGTGCACTATGGGTTGAGAAATGTTTATTGCATGACTAAGTGAAAAGCTGAATCCAGAGAGGAAGACAGTATTGTTCCCATTCCACAGAACAGAAAGTTGGGGCTGGCACAGAGCCAGCAAGTGCAGTAAGGGGTTTGCAGCCCAAGTCAGTGTGAAGACAAAGCCTTTGCGGTTCCAAAACAGCCACTCTTTGTGTCGTGTTTGAATTGACGATGCCCATTATTTTAATTGATCTTTCCCACTCAGTCCATTCTCCCAATTTTATAAATGTGAGGTGGGAGCTTAGAGGTGGCTGACCTAAGGGACCCCACCTCTGGTTTCTTACGGGTTTCTGGTGCTTCAAAGTCGGTCATGGCTGGAGGGATTCAGCGTGAGCTCCCCCTGCCCAGCCAGGATCCCTGCCCACAGGGGCACCACCTCCCTCTATCCCCGTGCAGCTCGCCTGCCTGTGTCTGTCACATCAAGTTCAAGTGATTCATGTGGCAGCAGCTCCTGGTCTGCCTGTCGGCATGTCAGCTAGTCCTGGTTACCATGACAACAGGATGCAAGGCACCAGGGCATCAGTGGGCTGTGGCTCTCTGAGGGGCAGTGCCATGGGCGAGGGAGGGGGTTTGTTTCTTCCTCCTGTGGGAAGCTTGGCAAGGGTTGCAGCCGCCGGGGGCTGGGTGGCCCCTCCCTGCCTCTATGCCTTGGCATTTCCTTCCTGCCATCTGTGCTGGGAGCTGGGGGAGGGGCTGGAGTACTGTCCCCGGTGGGAGGGGCCTGGGAGCAGATGGGTGGGAAGAACAGCCCTTTCCATTGAGGCTGTGCCCCCACCCCAGTTCTAAAGACCCTCTTCCAGGGCCCTCATCACACCACAGCCTTCCTCCCCTGGGCACAAATGGGAAGTTCAAGATCCAGTTCAACCAGAAAATTGGTCTCTGGACTTGGAACAGAGCCTAGTGAGGGAGGGGTTCTTCAAGGGAGGGGTCCTGAGGGAACTAACCTGCCTTGTGCCAGCACCTGGCTCAGACCTCTTCTCAATCACTCTTCCCAGCAACCCTATGGGTCAGTGATGTCACACCCAGTTTACAGAGGGGGGAACTGTGGTTCAGAAGTGACAGCTGGAAGATAATGGCACCAGGATTCAAACCCAGATCCATCTGGCTCTAAACCTGGTTCTTGCTGGAAGGCTGGCTGCCACCTCAGAGGGGAGGGATCCCTCCCCGCCACAGCTCCTCCACTAATCAGACCAACTCCCCAAGAGCAATGGCTGCTGGAGGCTGAGAGGTGAAGAAGCACTGATCTGTGAGCCGGGCACCTGGGCTTGGGTCCTGACTCTAGAGAGGCTGGGAGACCCTAGCAGCTCTCGGCCTTGCTCTGGGTCGCAGTCCCTTTGTCCAGAAACTTTGAGGTGGCTGGGGTGGAGATACCACTAACAGTGAACATGCCAGAGCTGACCCTAGGACAGGCATCAGGATGGGGATGGGCCACAGAAGGAGACCAAGTTAGCAGGAGGAGCAGCGGCTTACTTTCATGTCTCAGTTGGGACATCACTCACTTGGAACTGATTCTAAGAAGAACTGGTGCAAAGTTAAATCAAGGTGTAGAGCTCTTCAGGCCATGCAAGATTTGGGACCCCAGGCTGGGTCCATGGTCCTTACCCACTTCCATCCTACCTCAAGGAAGGCGTGAGGCAGGCAAGGGGAACCGGGCAGTGAGGATTCTGTGGTCAAGGAGCTTTATGTGGGGAGGGGTGGAGTGTGCCCCTACTCCCACCTTAATTTGGGTGAGAGGTGGTGCTTCATGAGAAACCCTTGGGAAAGCTATCATGTGTCCCTTAGAATGGGACCTTGGCTTGAAAACAGTCTAGAAGGGAGTGGTGGCTTGTAGCTGAGACCTTGGCAAGCCCAGGTTCATTCGTGGGTCAGAGCAGTCATGACGAGGCTTACTGCACCAAAGGCCTACCAAGCAAGGCAGCCTCTTAGAGGCGAGTGGAGTGAAGCCCAGATACAGGAGCTGGAGAGGAGGCAGTCGAGAGATCTCAGCTGCAGACCCATTGCCCATGTCAGGGAAACGCTGGTTGAGAAGCCCAGTGAGGGGGTCTCCGGAGGCCCCACAAGAAACGCTCCACAGAGAGAACCTCTGCGCCCTGATCATCCCGGAGGACCAGGCCTCCTCTCCCCTCTCAAGCTCCTCACCCCGAGTGAACCAGACCTGAGATGGAGAGGGAAAGGACTCTTGCGACTGATGAGAAATTGAAGTTTGGATGTTAGATTAGATCGGAAATTCTAGCTCATAAAATGAGACTGATAGTGCCTGGGAGTGTCCAGGAAAATGGTGGGCTCTGCCCCAGAGCAGGGAACTGCAGTGCGAGCTGTGGAAAGGAATCCCTGGCGGCAGTGCTGAGAAAGGATTGTGGGTCTTTTGCATTTGGCGCTGTGGGCCCTCTGCCCGCTGTCCAGTAAGCCAGTCCCCTGGGTTGGTGTCCTGAGAGGTGGTACTTTAATCCCATCCCAGGCTCCCTTCTTCCCCCACTCCACATGCCCCTTCCCTCCCTGGATTGAGCCTAAACTGGGAGGATCCCAGAGTGTCACCTGTCTCCTCCACTGCCCCCCACCACCCTGTGGGGCTCTTTTTTGCTTCTTCTTTGTTCCTTCATCCAGCCCCCAAAGCGGGGCCCCTAGCCCTGCTCCACTGGCTCTGGGACTCCCTCCTTCCTCTTCTCTCCCTGCCCACTCCAGAGCTGATTTTGGCTTCTCAGAACTGAGTTCACCATTCGGGCAAGCTGAGTCCAGTGGCCTCAAATGGACCAATATGCCTAATGGTCCAATATCATCTGTTATAGAGAGAGACATTGAGGTTCAGGAAAGGAAGGGAACTTCCCAAGGCCATATGACGGGCACAACCCTGGCGGAGGCAGGCTAGAATCTAGGCCTTTAGTCTAGATCTTGGGGGCTCAACAGACAACCTGGGACTCCCAGGGAGAGATAGCTGGGCCAGGTGGATGGCAGGTCCTACTTGCTACCCCTCCCTGCCCTGTAAGAGAGCTTCCAGAGGGATCATGGAGGATGGAGGTCTAGAAAGACCCCTTCCTGGGGGACCACAGGCCAAAATGGGATTGGCAGAGATGTTAGCACCTGGCAGCTTCCCATGCCCCACACCCAGTCCTGAGATTCAGTGGGCCACCAAGACCCATGAGGAGCTGGCTGACTGTCAGGGCAGCTTCTGCTAGAGGCATCTGCAGTGGCTATTGCTGTAGACTCCAGCCAGGTAGGGCTGAAAAAGCACAGTTCCTAGACTTAGACCGGGTTCAGGTCCTGTCTCTACTAGTTGGTAGCTGTGCATCCTTGGGCAAGTCATGCCACCTCTCTGAGCCTCATTATCTCACATGTAAGAAGGCAACAAGGCACTGGGATTCAGTGTGAGGATAAGAAGCGGACACACCCCAGGCACGTATCCCTGTGTCTGGCCTGCCAGGCTGCTTCCAGTCCCCTAGAGAGTTCAGACCTTCCTTGTGAACCATATGGCTGAATCCCAGGATGGCGGCTCCGTCCATCCTTCCCTGTTCACCCTGAATGGAGCCCCCAGGGTCAACCCATCTATTTTTAAACTTATTTTCCTTCCTCTGTCCCACCATTTCCATCCTTTTAATCCCCCTCCCCCTTTTTTTCAGAAATGACATAATTAGAGGGGTTTAATGTTCAGCTGCTGAAATCTTCATTTTCTTGGGTAATTTCCACTATTTCATCAAGGAATAATTAATTGCATTGTCTTTAATCAATTGTTTTACAAATCCAGCAGCGGGAGGAATTCTCCCACCATCCCCACAGCTGCTCTCCCCTCCTGGGTGAGGCGCCAGCTCCTGCCAGCCAGAGCTTGGCTGCCAGAGCTGGAGTGGGAGGTGACTGCAGGGGAGGGGTCCCCAGTTTCCCCAAGCCCTGAGGGAGGAAGCACAGGCAGGGAAGAATCCACTCAGCAGCTCCCAGGGAGCACCGCCCAGTTTCCTCACAGTCCAGTCAGTGGGGAGGATGGTCCCATTTAGCAGATGTAGAAGCTGAGGCTCAGAGAGGATCACAGGGACAGAGAGGTGGAGAGGGACTCGGGTCTCTCTGGTTCCGGGACCCAGGATAGGGAGAGTAAGATCTGGAACTGACATCTTGGAGATGGGGTCTGGTGTGACCAGGAGAAGGAAAAGAGAAAGAGGGCAGGGCTTCCCCAGGCAGGGGTGGAATCCAATCATAACCATAGCTAGTGCTCCTGCAGTACTCAACAACATGTCAGGTCCTGTTCTAAGCACATTATCATTCCAACAACTCTGGAAGGTAGGCCCTCCTGTAACCCCGCCCAAGTTATAGATGAGCACTCCGAGGCGCAGAGAGGTTAAGGGATTTGCCCAAGGCCAGACCGCTAGTGAGGGGTGGGGGACTTGTGCCGCTTCCCCCAGCCACTCTGGGACAACAGGTGGGTTCTAGCTTACTCAAGAAAAGTCTAGCCCTGCTGTGGCCAACCACGTGCCTACCTGGTCCATTGTTTCTCGAAAGGAATGCCCCTTTCTCTCTTCAGCCCTCTCCTCTGACAGCTGGGTCAGTTAGCTAGTCGCCCTGCTCTCTACCTGCCCCTTCTGCTTCTCTGCTCCTATTGGATTGCTCCCTGGCTTCATTTACATCCCTGCTTCAGTGTCTTTAAGCCACTGATGGCAGCAAAAGATGGCCCATTCTGATGGATCCATCACTTGACATTTTGTCATTCATTTATGTGTCTCCCCTCCTGGACGGTCAGCTCCGTGAGAACAGGTGTTTTGTTGCGTTCGCTGCGTTCGCTGCCCTATCCCTAGTTCCTAGGACGTTGCTTGGCATGTGGTAGGTGATCAGTGAGTATTTGTTGAATGAATGAATGATGAATGAAGATCTTATTCCCTTCTGCAGGACTTTGGAGTTTTCTAAGCTCTTATATCTATATTCTGTTGATCTTCACTACAGCACCCTGGTGTAGGGAATACTCCCCTTTTACAGATTCTGGAACTGACATCAGAGGGCTTAGTTGAGCTGTCCCCTGACATACAGCCAGCTAATAGGGGAGCTGGGTCTAGAATCCAGTTTCTTAGCTCCCTGCTCACCCCGCCCCCAGCCATTTGCTTCCAAGATAAAGCTGCCTGAGCGACTCCCTCGCAGAGTCCTTCTCCTTCCTTCCCCCCCCCCCCCCCCCTCCCCCCATTTGTACTCTTTCCTTTGATCCCTCACACCAGACATGTGGCCTTTGAAGGGGTGTGTGGGAAGGGGGGTTTCCTTCAAGTAGATCCCCTAGTTCCAGAGCCTGTCCCTTTCTCCGCCCTGTGGGGAGTCCTGTCCATGCATAGGGCCGTCCGCCTGAAGCATCTTTCTGCGAATGGACATGTCACCCAGCTGAACCGCCCCGGGCTTTTGCCTCTTCTCCCTGCAGTTCTCATTTCCAGAGCACAGCAAAGGACTGGAGAGCTGTGCAAAGCCCCTGCACCAGAGACCACAGCACAATCGTGGTGGGAAAGGCACTCCCATCTCAGTCTGGAATCCTCACTCTTGCTTTCCATGTGGCTCCAGCGAGCTTGATGACCTGGTGTTCCTGCTTCCAGTGGACCAAGAGTAACAAACTAGAAAAGTGAGGCAGGGAACAGGTACACTGGCACAGGAACACGCTGAGACAGGAGGATTATAACAACATGGAAAGACACAGACTTTGAGGCCATTTAGCTCAGGGGCAAAGCAAGGGCTCTAAGCCCTTCAGTAAAGCAGGGAACATCACTTACTGCTGCCCAGACATTAATTAAAGTTCATCCCATGAGCTGCTTGGTGTGAGAAGTTACTTGATCTCTCTAGGCCTGAGGTCCCTCATCTACTGGACGATCTCCAAGTCTCCTTCAGAAAACCTCTGCATCTCTATTGACACAAATCATTCAATCAGGCAAGGCTGAATCACGTCCCATATGCTGTTTTGAAAGGCAGGGGAGTCTATAACACCTTTTAGAGATGCATCCATCCACAGTGGGTTTTAAATGCTTAAACTTTAAAGGTGGACCTCAAAGTCCTCCATCTGAAGAGCTTGTTTGGACTCTGTGCTGGCCCCTGAGTGAGCGGCTGGGAACATGGAGACGAGAAAGACAAAGACTGCTTCTGAGCTGTCAGTCTGTGGAGACAAGACCTGTACACCGATCACTGTACTCCAACAAGATGCAGTGGGACCAAGAGATACCAGCTCTTCCTGGTGGATCACAATGGCTGAGTCTTGTCAGATCAGTAGGAGTTTTCCAGGCAAGAAGCCGGTGGGGGGGATCCAGATAGAGAAAGTGGTGTGAGCAGAGGCATGGAGGCATGAAATTCCTGTTCAGAGAATTGCAGGTGGTTCAGCCTCAGTGGCACATTGGGGTCGAGACAAAGAGAAACTAGAGACAAGGCTGGAGAGCTAACTAGGGGCGCAGGGGGTCCATGGAAGGCTGTGAAGAGGAGTGACGTGGTCAGATCTGTGTTCTGGAAAGTCCCTCCCTCCCGCGGGCACCACGGAGGATGACTCAAGAGGAGGGTGGCAAGGATGGAGGCCAGGAAACTAGGGAGGGACTGGGGCAGCAGGTGAGAGCGTGGTCTGGATGGAGCAGGACACAAGGGTGTGGCCAGGAGAGAGGATTCTGGGGGTGTCAGGGGAGAAGATGGAGCAGACTTTGCCAGTGACTGGATGCTAGGGATGAGGAAGGAGCTGAGGTCCACTGTGTTTCTGTCTTTGGTTCTGGAGGAAGCAGGGTGGCAGTGGTTAAGGATGGGCTTGGAGACACCAGAGGGGAGGTCTGTGGTGGGGACAACGTGACACTGGAGAGACCAACCTGCGGCTCTTCTGAAAGGCCAGTGGGAAGTAGGGGTGGAGAGTGGAAGGTGTTTTTGTTCTTTTTAAAAATTTTCCTTTTCTTTTTTTAAAATTTCAATAGCTTTCGGGGGTAAGGATAGTTTTTGGAGAGGCCCTCAGGAGACTGATACTCGGCACTCGGCACCAGCAGGTGTTGGGTGGGAGGCCGAGGGACAGGCCCGCCACTGTGAGAGCTGACTGGGAGTGGGACCTCCCCTCAGCCTGCCCAGAAAGGTGAGCAATAACCCATGCTGTTTCCACCTGACATGGGCAGTGTCTCCACCACTTGGCTTGGCCTCTCTGCAGCCATATGGGAATACGTCTTGTGGTTCATCTCTCTAGCCTTCATTTATCCGACCAGTGTTTTGCCAAAAACCTCTTATGCGCCTGGTGTCTCTAGGAGCCATGTTGGACATACATGAATAGACATGTCCCTTGACTTTTTGCATGAAACTTACCATCTGGGGGGTAGAGACCAACACGAGGCAAATAAAGACAGGAAAAAGACATGAAGAGATACGTTTGAGCAAATTGTGAAACAAACACACTTCGTTTAGATGAGGTGGTCAGAGAAGGTTCTCTGAAGCAGTGACATTTTGGTCTAGACCTGAAGGGGCAGAAGGAGTTTAGGGTCACAGGGTGGGAGGGGTGTTCCAGGAATGGGGACCCAAGGGTGCAGAGTCTGCCAGGAGGGGTGAGCTGGAGCAGTAGTGCAGGAGCGCCCTGAGCCAGCTGGAGCCAGAAGGGGGCCCAGGCAAGAGAGGCAGGGCCAACCCAGGCTCACCTGCCACCTCCAGGCCAGCCTCAGTCTGACTGCTGTGTAGCTAACAAGACCATGTGGCTCTGGAAAAGCAGGCTTCAGGGACTGGCATTTGGCCAGACTGTCACTGAGATGGTTCTGAGCAGGACCACTGGTCCCAAAGGGTGAACAGGCAGAGCTTGGAAGGGATGAAAATAGCGTGGGTCCTCCAAGATGCTTTTGGGAAACTTAGGATTGGGGTGGAGGCTGGACACTAGGAGGGAAGACAGTTATGGGCGTTTGGGGCCCCAGGAGCTGAGCAGAGCTCTGGCTCAGAGGAGGCCCTGAGATGTCAGAGCTCTAGGATTCTGGGCCTCCCCTGGGGAGCACCCCCTCCACCCCCCACCCCCGTTCTTTGTGGCTTCAGGTGTGGGAGGGGCCTGAGCCCAGCCAACTCTGGCGCTGACCAGCTGGTGGCTTCCAGGAAGCCCCTTTCTCTCTCTGAGCCTCAGTGCCCTAACTGTCAAAAGTGCATTCAGATCCCCACCGCACAGGGAATGGTCAGGATCAAAAGGGATCATGGGTAGTAAAGGGCTTTATTGATTGAGCAGTGCCCCCTGTAGCCCCCAAGAGGATGAGGAGTTAACTGTTACTAATGAGCCTGGGTAGGTGCTGGCCTGGGCACCCATTAGCCCTCCCTGTGGTGCCCCAGGCCAGCTCGAGCAGGCAGGGCTGCTCCCACCAGGCAGCCATGGGGTTAAGTGGGAGCTAAGAGGATTAGAGGGTCCTTGTGAGCAGCCCAGCACGATCAGCTTCCCTCCACTCCTGCCTCCAGCCTGGACTGTCTGGACAGCCGCTGCAGGGCCTGGGAGTGGGGAGGAGGCAGAGGGGTGGCAGAGGCTGAGGAAGAGAAGGAGAAAAGGAACCAAAGGGAGGAGAGATGCAGAGGAGACGTGAAGATCTGCTGCACCCATGTTTGTGCACATGAGTGCACACAGAATCACATGGCACATGTGTTCACAGACACACACAAGCACACATGCTCATGCAAACATATACATACTCACGTACACACACACACACACACACACACACACACACACTGGCCTGGTCATGCCTGTCCCCCCTCTTCCGGTCTCTCATGCAGCCTGAGACCTAAGGCCTCGAGCATCCCCAGGTTGTGACTGTCTTGGCAGCTCCTTCAGTCTTGCATCTGTCACACGCACAGCCCTGTGACCTGCACAATGTTGCATGATGCTAGAAAGTTCTGAGCCAGGATCTGAACTCATCTTGGAGGATGTGTCTGTATGGGGGGTGGAAGGTGAATCTGGGAGCCCCCAAAAGGCCACAGCCCCAGGGAGAGGAAAGGGGCTGATGCTGGCAGAGATATCCCACACCTGGCACAGAACTGCCCAAAATGTGGCTACCATGTCCCCCCAAAATCCCCATCCTTTGGTTCTCTCTCCTCTCAGCTCCTTAGACCCGGGAGGGAGCACCTGGCCAAGGGCATGGTGCCTCAGGGATGCAACCCAGACCAGCCTGGCTGGGTGCCCAGCACCCATGGGCAGGATGGAGGAAGGCTGGATGGGAGCTGGCACCTGTGGAGGGGCCGCTTCTGAGTGCCTGGAGAATGCCGACCACTTTCATCTCGTTACATGTTAAGTGAAAGGTGAAGGGGCTTGCGGGGTTCCTTGGGCCAGGGCGAGGAGAAGGCTGGCCTGACTCAGACCTTGGTCTCCACAAAGCTGCCAGCTGGCTCAGAAAGCACAGAGGCTGGAGCGATCCTGGCACAGCTGCCAACAGCAGCCCCTAGCCCCCACACTGCCTCTGCTGTCCCTGCTGAGGCCCGACGGGATGAGAAGGTGGGCACAGGCACGGAGTAGGCCTGGGTGAGGGCTTTGGGCTGGACACTTCTGCACAGCCACAGGTTCTTGAGCCCCAGAGCGTCCTGGCAATGCTGGGCCTTAGCTGGCGGCAGTGCTTAGATCTCCCCGAGGAGGCAGCTCCGGGGCAGGAAGAGGGAAGGCTCTCCCCTCAGGTGGCATGCTCTGAAGCTCCCTGGAGCTGTCCCCTGCAGATGCCAGGGGTCTGGCCAGTGGCAGAGATTTATGACCCAGCCCGAAGGCAGCGCAAACAATAAATCAAGCTGTAGCTGGCCTTGGGCTGGCCCTCCTGCTGCCTTTGAGGCCTCTCACCTGCTTTGTCCAACCAAGCCAGCACTGAAGCTGGCAGGAGCATCAGGGAAGAGCCCTGGCCAACCCTCCACCATCACGTTCCTCCCTCTGGGGTCTCTGCTTTTCCCAGGCACTGGGGCCTGCAGGTTGTCTCTCAAAGTTGCCAGCCAGCTCCAAGAGTCAGCTCCCCTGTTCCTGGTTGTGGGAGCTTGGGCAGAGGCACAGCTCTGAGCATCCCTCTCTCCATATATAAAATGGGGATAATGGCCTCACCTGCACCACGGGCCCTGCAGCTTTGCTAAGGTGTTTAAAACAGGGCTGAAGGCTAGGTGCAGCATCTCGTGCCCATAATCCCAGTGCTTTGGGAGACCAAGGTGGGAGGATTGCTTGAGGCTAGGAGGTTGAGAGCAGCCTGGGCAACATAGGGAGATCCCCTCTCTACAAAACAAACAGGCAAAGGTGGCTTTGCTTGAGCCCCAAAGTTTGCCCTCATTGTGTCATATGAGAGCCTAGGGGAGGGGTCAGGGCAGCCGCTTCTCCAGAGGTTGCTGTGACTCAGTGGGCTCAAAAAGCGTCTGGCCAGGGTTGACTGGCAAGGGGCAGAGGGGTGCTCCCAGAGCTTGAAACCAGTCTCACCTGCCCACCCCCACTCCACCTCTACTGTGACTCTTTCTTCTCTGGACAACCCTATGAAACAGAGGCTGTCCTTGCTGGAAAATGAGGTTGCTGAGACTCAGAGGGGGAAAGTGACTTGCCCAAGGTCACACAGCTAGGAAAGGGCAGGTGGAAGTTTGAAGCAGGACTCTGCAAGTTTGGTGTTTCTTCAGAGTATACCAGGCCCAGGTCCCAGGACAGGGCAGGGCAGGGTAGGGCGCCAGGAGCTGGTACGGCCTGGTCAACAATGGGCATGCACCAGGTATAAACTCCCTTTGCCTTCCCTGCCTCTTTGCTGCACAGGGGCCCATGGGATGCCGGGAAGGGGTCAGCCAGAGTTGAGTCGGGTGGGAGCTGGGGGGCCAGGGCCACAGGTGAGTCCCAAGGCTGGCCCCGGGAGAGGTTCAGGAGACAGGCTGGGGCCCTGGGGCTGCATCTCCTAGCAACACGGCCTCAGGGACCCTGGTTGTCTGCTGCAGGTGCCCTGGGGAGCTGGGCTCAGTCATCATCTCCAGGAGGGGTGTCTGGCCACAAGCTTGCTGGGCAGGGACTGGGCAGAGGGGGAGAGCAGAGCTCTGGTCAAGCTCCTAGGAGAGGCTCCCCTTCTTCAGCCCAGGGTGAGGCTGGGAGGGGTGTCTCCTCTTCCTCATCTTTGCTCTCTTTCTGTGCCTGTCTTCATCTCTCTCAGTCTTCTTTCCTGTCTCCACCTCTCTTCCCACATCACTCTGCCATTTTGGATCTGCCCCCCTCTTCTATCTTCACTCTTCTGCCTCTGCCTCTTAAGGATGTCTCTCCTCTCTCCTTCTCTCCTCGGCCTTTTTCTCTTCTCTCTCAGGGAGAACTGTCTCTCTGTCTCTCTTCCTATCCCATTCATTCTCTCTTATGTCTCTCCCAAATGTGTCTCCCGCATCTCTCTCATGACCGCTCCCTGTTTTTCCATGTTTCTTTGTCTCTGTCTCTACTTGGGCACCCCGGCACTCTCTCCATCCCTCATCCTGAGGTCTCTCCACTGTCAGACTTGTTGTTTCCCCTGTCGATCCCCCAGCCAGGGAGCACTAGAGGACTTATAGGTCCTAGCACTCCAGCCTTGGAGGGGGTCACCCCACGAATACTTAGTGGCATGTGCAGGGGAGACCAAGATTCACCTCAAGCCCTGGAACCGGCTTCTCCCACTCTTGGGCCTCAGTTTCCCCATCTGTTAGATGGGTCTGATGGTGTTGATGGGAAGGTCTAGTGCTCTCCAGGCTGTTGATCACAGTGTGATAGAAATGGGCAGAATGGCAGGCCAAGGTGGTGTGGGGCATCTTCAGAGAAAGGGCTGCTGGGGTAGCTGGACCTCTGCCCTTGCTCCCCGGGATGGCAGGCCCTGCCCCAGAAGTGGCCTTCCCGGTCTGGCTGAGTCAGGGAGGCCTCGATTCACCTGGGCGGCTCTGGCTGCGTCATGGCGCCCTCTGGTGGCTTGAGGTCGAAACTGACGCCACACTTCGCTCCGCCCTCTGGTCCGTGGCCGGCGTTGACTGGGGCCTTGGTGGCCGGGAGTGGGCACTGGGAATGCCCGCAGGAGCTAAACTCTACTGAGCCCTGGGTGGTGCCAGGCACCCTTGCAGCTGCTTCTCTGCAGTGTCCCGTTTCGTCCTCACCCTGCCCTGCTACCGTCTCCAACCTACAGATGGGAACGTTGAGACCCAGGGCTTTCACCCAGGCAGTCTGACTCACAGCCAGCACTCTTGACTCCACACTAGGAATTCTGCCTCTAAAACACTTCCAGCAGATGCCCGTAATTCCACCATCAACGACAACTCATTCTTTGCAGCTATGTATTTGTCTAACAAATACTCATCTTTATCTATGCCTGCTATGGGCAGTGCCCTGCAGGAAACATCAGAGCCAAAGGAGCCCAGAGAATTCGTCTAACTTGATTATGTCATTTTACAGATGGGGAAACTGAGACCCAGAGAAGGCAAGTGGCCGTCCGTGGCCCCATGTGTGAGCGTGAGGATGTATGGTAGAGCTGATCTTCTGGCTCCATGCTCAGCTCTGTAGGGCGACTCTGGGTGACGTCAAGCTCGGCATCTGTGAGGCAGTATGAGATGGGGCACTAACCGTGTGGTCTTCTGGGGAGAGGGAGGGAACAGTGAGTAGGGGTGGGGACACCCCATTCCAAGGACGTGTGATTCCAGAATCCAGGGAGGTGATTGCCAGAGGAAAGTCTGAGGAGGCCGGATATGGGCGCGGCTGGGATCCGTGGGTGTGTCCGACTTGTGTGCGGGTCAGGGCTCGGGGAGAAGGGGAAGGAAAGTGTTTAGGAGTTGGTGGGTTAGACATCAGCGGGTCCCTGAACGCCGGTCAAGGAGCCTGACAGCTGCTGAGCAGGGCACAACCTCCAGCTTTCTCATCAGTCCCCCTGCGGGCTTTCTACCTGCCCGGTGCCAGACAGTGCCAGGAGCAGGACAGCCTGTCCTTGTGGGGCCTGCAGTCCTGGGGCCTGATGGGCACAGATCACCCCAGAAACAGGCCTCACATGCAGTCCACGTGATAGACTAGAACAGTGGGGGAGGGGAGGCAGGGCGGGATCTTGACGGGAGCTCTCTGGGATTAGCTGAATGTTCTAGAGCTTAGCCTGGGTAGGGGTCACACAGAACCTATACAGGTGGAAGTATATCAAGCTTCGAACCTTGCTGTATGCAAATTGTACCTCAATGAAAAAAGAATTTTTTTTTCTTGTCTTAGAAGTAGACTTCTGCCTTGGGTGGGAGAGAAGTTGGAATGGTCAGTACTGTGGCCTCTCCTGGATGAAGAGGACCTAGACAGAGAGAAGGTGGTAGAGAATTCTATGGAGGTTTTGCTGGTGGGACTGAATGCTGGAACCCAGCTCCAGCAGGGTGTCTGAGGAGACCCAGGGGACAGAGCCCCAAAGACTAGGGGAGGCTCAGGGATCCCTGGGCATCCTGTTTCCAGAAGACTTTCTCTGTGGAAGTGGCAGGAATCCCACCGAGGGCACGGCTTAGGATGCCTGTTACATCTGCAGAGGCCGTCTACTGGTGGAGGGTACCCTAAATCCACATGTTCACACATTCCCCGGGAGATCTTGGCAGGGTCGGCCGCAGCCCGGGATCAGAAAATCAGAGTCTGGGACTTGTTCCAAGCCCTGGCTTCTGTGAGTCCAAGATCCCAAGAGTCTCTGGGTTGGAAAATCTTTCCAGCTAGCCGCCCACCGCCACCAATGGCCGTGGAGAAGCTGGGTCCCAGGGATGAGGAGAGACGAGCTCATAGCCTCCCAGCCAGCTTGCAGCCAGAACTGGTACCGGAACCCTGGTTAGGTTGCCAGGCCAGGTTCCCAGCCCCTTGCTGGGCCCACTGTGTCATGCCCAAGGAATTTCCAGCTGTCAGGGCCACAGGGAGGCATGGGCAGGGCCTGCGGGTGAGTGTAGGAGCCTGGCAGCTCCCACCCATTTTGCAGGTGTCCCAGGTCTCGGGGTTGGTTGGAGACTACCTAGGGCTGTTGGCTGCTCAGGGTTCGTGCCCACCTTCTGCCCCTGTGGCTCAAAACAGACCCTCTGCAGGTACTTCTGGCCACTGGGAATGGGGCAAAGCCCTGGCTGGGTCCTAGGGGTGGGAGGCACCACTGAGCACTACATGGGAGGGTTGTCCCAAACCCCTGCACAGGGTCTCATTAAGATGCTGGTGGCGGTGGCACAGACTGAGCCCATAAGGTCACAGATAACAGAGCGCAGATGAGGGCGCTTACTGCCTGCCTGGCACTGCCCCCACTGCCCCTTGGGCCTTCTGCCCAAGGCAGTGTCTGCACCAGTCTCACCTTTCTGCCAATAATAACCCTCCCTTCCCTTTTCTCTCCTCCTGCCCTTCTCTGTCCCTCCCTCTTCCTTTCCCAGCCCTTGTGGCTGATCCCTGCCTATATCCCTTCCATCCTGACACCTCTGGAGCCAAGCAGATCTCTTTTGAACCCATCTCCTGCCCCCAAGCGCTGTGACCCTGGACAAGTTGCCAAACCAAGTCTCAGTTTACTAATCTGCAGAATGGGTAGTTGATCCTCTTTATGAATGGATTGTGAGGATCTTTAAACCATCTACCTTGGTTGAGCACTTATCTGGGCCAGACACTGTGCAGGTATTTTACAGGAGTTATTTAACGGCCAGAAGCAACTAGCATTTTCACCTCCATTTTATTTATTATTATTTTTTCCACTTGAAAGTTTCTTTCAGGATGAGAGAACTTTTCTCATGGGACCCTCAGGGGCAGAACTAGATGGAGAACCCAGCCTGAAGCTTGTGAAAATGGGCCTTCCACCACTCAGACGCTGGTTGAGCTTTCCGTCATCTTCCAAGGTCTGCAGGCAAATCCCTCTCTAAGGGCAATTAGAGGGTGTGCCCGCCACACCTGTGTACTCTCTGGGACCAGCCTTAGCTCCATTCTAGGAGAACTTGATTGCAGATTAGCCTCAGACACCACACCACTGGGCCAGAACAGACTCATCAGTGGCATCCACCTTTGCCGATCTGATCTCAGAACCTCCGGCCTTCAGCTTCCCAGCTGCTTTGGCCTCCTCGGGCCAGAGCATTGCAGTGGCCACACCAAGGAGCATAGAACTCCACCGGCTGCAACAATGCCTCCCCGAAGTTACTATTCTTTGGCACCAGGATGTGGTCGTCCTGCTCCTGGGGGCGTTGGCATCCACCCAGGCCACCGTGGCCAGGGCCAGGCACAACAGAGCGGGGCTCAGCATAGTGGACATAGGGCAGGGTGGCTTGGTGGGTGCCGCCCAGACAATGGAGGCAACGAGAGCTCATCTGCATTTTATACATAGGCAAACTGAGGCTCAGAGAGAGGGGACAGGCTTGTTCCTGGGTGCCCTGCTATAAGTGCAAAGATGGGCTTTCTGGTCCCAAGATTTGTATTCTTCTCTAGGCAGTGGAGCATTGAGGGGACAGGGCAGACCAAGGGCTGGGGTGTGACCTTACCATGCAGAAAGGTGGGCTGGGCAGGGCTGGGCCTGGGTCCATGCATATCTGGAGGAGAAGATCCCGGGTGTTGGAGTCAGGCCTCAGTCTCCCCATCTGCAGAATGGGGAAAGTGGAATCCATCCCTGGGGGGTGGTGCACTCGTGTTGGTTGAGGTGAAACATGACTCTGTCTTATGGAGACTGTCACACACACAGCAGATGTTGGTGTCTTTTACCCCACTTCCCTGCACTCACTATCTCAGATCCTGAGCTCCATGCCCAAGGGACCAAATGACTGCACACGTGATTTCAAGTCCCCACTTAAGGACCTGAACTCACTCCTCCTGAGAACTGCATAGTAACTCATCTCCAGAGGACGAGACCACAGCTTGGAGTGGGGCCCAGGCATGCCTGTATCACTCAGCCTGCGGGGAGGGCCTGGGGGGAGAGGGAGGCTGGCTTTCCCCCCTCCGCTGGCTGACGCTGTCATTAGCATTCCGAGGTGTGCCCCAAGTCGCCATTATGTGGTTGGGTAGATTCACATCTGTAGGTTCTAATTTACCCTAATTGACCCTGCAGGGAATCTTCTAAGCTCCTGGGTTTTTACAATTTCTTGGAGTTTTATTTTGTCTTTTGAAAAATAGCACATTTATGCCAAACACGCAGGGTTATAAATCGATTCTGCTCTGATTGATAAGGGGCAAAAAGGCCAGCACATGCCGAGTGAGTGACCAGGGCCATGTCACTCCTCTGTGGCCAGGCCCCGGGTCACACGTGAACATGTGTGTGTGTGTGTGTGTGTGTGTGTGTGTGTGTGTGTGTGTGTGTGGTGTGAGATAGCACCACAAATAGACGTGGGCCTTCATCGAGCACTTCTGGGAGCTCTGTGCTAAGCCCTTCACGGGCATTAGGTGAAATTGCCCGAGGCCCAGCCGCTACTAATTGTCTGATCCAGAGCCTGGGCTTGGCCAGGAATATAAAGTTCTGGGCAAGGCCAGTAAGCCCATTTTGGTGGTGGCAAGTCTGAGGTCCTTGTGGGATATTCAGGAGAGGGAGCTTGGCTCTGAAACTCACCTGCTGTTCCATTTTAAGCAATTCAGTTAGCCTCTCTGTGCCTCGGTATCCCTTCTGCAAAATGGGGATATTCATAGTGTCTTCTTCACTGGGCGGTTGCCGAAGGCTGCCCACCACTTGGCCAGGGTCATCATGGACAAGCACTCGCTGGACTTAGCAGGGATGTCTGGTGTGCTCATGGGAACAGTTTTGGTGGAAGACGGGCTGGGAAGCAGGCGGCAGGTGCAGGAGTGAGACTGGCCATAAGGGAACACTTGAATGTGTTTTGCTGTGGCGGGCGAAGAAAGATGGGGGCTGGTGGGGCCAGCCCGGGGGCTGAGGGAAGGCAGGGAGGCAGGCAAGATGGCGGAGGGGCAGAGGAGCTCCTCAGGGGAGGACTGGCTGGTTTCTCCCAGGGTTGGGTCTCTGGCGGATTGGCTGGGAGACTTTGGGGGCCAGAATGGGTGCCCGAGACTGTGGTGGCGGAACAGCCCTTTGGGGTCCAGGCTGAGCAGGCAGGGACGTGCCCCCAGCTGGTGGGAGGAGATCAGAGAGTGAAGAGGGGCCATGGACGGGGTGGGAGGCGGTTCTGGGCGAGGACAGCATCCCGGCCGTGGCACAGGGGGGCGACTGGGCAGATGGCAGAAGAGGGGCAGGGTTGTTGGGATGAGGGGGCTGGGACTGAGAAGCGGGGGTTGGGTGGGTCATCAGGGGCACCGGGAACACCTGGATGAAGGCCAGACTTGGCTGGAGGAGTCTGAGAGGGGCCTCTGCGCAGTGGGGGGGCGTGAGG
>NW_007258946.1:649970-651107 GCF_000164805.1 Carlito syrichta | reverse complement strand
GGGGAGGTGGGGAGGCAGGGGGGCGGCTGATGGGGAGGGCAGAGCCGAGGAAGATGGGTTCTTGCCCCAAACTGGGGGCGGGTGTTCTGGCTTGCAGGTTGATGGACTTTCATATTTTTGACTTCTTGAACCAGAATCTGGAAGCAGTGATGGCATTGTGTTATCAATTATGGTCCCCATTCACGGGGCCTTTAACGGCCACCCCTGCCCTAAATGAATCCTCTGCCACTTTGTCTCTGGTGCCAACTCGCTGCTGCCCCGTCCGAGCAGGTGGGAAAGCCATGCTGCGTGAGCCGTGAGGGCAAGGTGGTGGGGAGCTCCTTTGTGCAAACGGCCTACCAGAGACACAGCATGGCAAGGGGAGCACAGATTCTGGGGCCAAGTTGCCCCAATCAGATGCTGTGTGGCCTTTGGCAAGTGCTTACCCTCTCTGATGCCTTCTTCCTTCCCTGTAAGTCAGAGGATAGTGATGCTTCACTTGTGTGTTCAGTGCCCACTGCGGTAGGCTAAGAGCTTTTTGGTTCCCTCTTATTAATTACTACTGTTACTCAGTGCTGCCCCTGTCTGTGTGGCAGAAGGGGCCGTGCGGGGGGCCAGGATCAGGGTCTGGTCCTTGCTCTGAGCCCTTGAGTGCTGGTAACCTCACAGGTTGTTCTCCAAGCCAGACCGAGGGGAGAACCCGCTCCGTGTCTACCAACTGTGGGCCCTGAGCAGGTCCCCATGTACCCTGAGCTACTCCCCTGGCCTGTAAAATACCTATTAATAATACCCCACCTCATTCATTCATTCATTCATTCATTCATTCATTCATTCATCCACTCGTGCTTATTCAGCAAACATGTCCTGAAGCCAGGTAGCGTAGCCATCGGATGAAAAGAGAGAAAATGTGGCTAAGAGCCTGCCGGGCGATGCACACGGGTAGTCCGCCCCCTCCCCCACGTTCAGCGCCGGCTCCGCCGTCCCCATCCGCGCCAACTCCACCGGGCTCCCTGCCGGGTGAAGCTCAGGCGCCCTCTTGTGGCCACAGCCCCTTCGCACACCGCCCCTCGCGGGAGCGCAGAATCCCCATCGCTGGGTGGCCAGCTTGGGGCAGCCCTGGGACCCTCCACCGGCCCCCCCTTCGATAGTGCAGACGTC
>NW_007258946.1:630967-649788 GCF_000164805.1 Carlito syrichta | reverse complement strand
GGCAGGCCCTGGAAACTAGCGGCTGGTGCGAGTGGGCGTTTGGCGGCACTGCCAGGCCCAGGCACCCGCCAGCTGCCAGCCCACACCTCCCCCAGCCCTGCAGGCGCCCTGCCTGCCAGCTCAGTGGATTCCTGGGATGCCCCCTGCACGCCCGAGGGTGTCAGGCCCAGCCACCTCCTTGGGATGCTGGTGCCCCTGGCAGGACCCACCCCCTCCTGGAGCCTCAGGTCCTACCCTTTCTTCTTAGGCTCAGAATACGTCGGGCTGTGCTGAGGGAGTGTGGGCAAAACTCCTGGGTGAAGATGGACAATCCTCGGGTCTCCCTGCTGACCCTTGGCCCGGCTAGGCCACAGATGGCAAAGAGGGGACTCTGTGTGAGTGCGTGAGGTGTGTGTGTGTGTATGTGTGGAGTGGTGTGTGTGAGTGGTGTGAATATGTGTGGTAGGGGTGTGTGGTGTGTATGTGTGGGATGTGGTGTGTGTGGCGTGGTGTGGATGTGGTGTGTGGATATGTGTGTAGTTGGACACCTGATCATGGCCACGCTGGTCCAGCAACAGGGATCCATACTTCCTTCAGTCACCATCAAACGTAATTAGCGTCTGTCTGGGGCCCTGCTGGTGAGAAGCTCCCAGGCAGAGCAGAACATGGACAGAAGTCGAGCAGGATGCTGAGGGGGTCACGGGAGCCTTGGGAGGGCCAGCTGGAGGGCAGGGAGGCACCCAGGGGAGTGCTGGAAGTCGACGGAGTTAGCTGCACCGGGAACCACGTGCTGCAGAGGCCTCCTGAAGCCCTTCGTGGGTAAAGCCCTTAGCAACCTTGTTTCCAGAGGAGGAAAGAACTCAGAGAGGTGGTGTGACTCATCCAAGGTCACACAGTCACCAAACAAACGGCCCACCCAGAATTCAGACCTAGACCTTCTGGCTCCCGAGTCTGCATTTTATTTATTTATTTAATATTTCTTTTTTTACAAGTTCCCACACACAGCATTGATTTTTATTTACATATTTGTTTAATAAGCCAAACCTGTGTTTTAAATCTCTCTGCTCCCCGGGCTCTCAGGGAGGTGAGCAGGTCAAGGCACAGTGGCCCACAGGCCAGGTTACGGGGGGCAGCGGGGCGTGTGTGTGCGTGTGTGTGTGCGGGCTTATATATGTACACAGATGTATGTATAATGTGCATGTGCTTACGTGTGTTGTTTGTTTATGTGTGTGTTTATATATGAGGGTGTGTGCCTATGGGGATGTGTGTGTATGTATGTGGTGGTGGCAGGGGGTGGCAGGGGGTATGCAGAGCAGGGAAACTGGTGACAAGGACCTGGCAGCCATCCCGAGGGTGGCGATGGTGACCTGGATTTGGGTGGGCTTGGGTGAGCAGAGGATGGGCTCCGAGAGTTTGGGTGGGGCTTGGGCAGGACTGGGTGGTGGGCTGGACTGGGGTGAGCAGGAGGGGGCAGCAAGTGTCTGGCTTGGGAACCCGGCGTTGCATGGGGCTCACTCCCTGAGGTGGGGGAGAGGAGCAGATGTGGAAAGGCGGTGAGTTCAGCCTTGGACCCGACACGCGGGGCCGCTCTCCAGCTCTCTGGGTGTGTTCTGTGTCCCTCTCTGAGTGACGTGTGTGCACACATGGGCATACACACCCATCCTGCCCCAGGGTGCCCGGGCCAGCGCCCAGCTCAGCAGCAGCTGGAGAGGAGTCAGAAAGGCTCTGGAGGGCAGTGAGATGCTGCCTCGGCTGGAGCACCAGCCTGACCACCAAGTCCTCAGCCTTGGGCCACCTCCCGGCCTGGGCTCACAGCCTCCCTGGGGCTGGTGGGGGAGGGGGGATTCCTGGACATCATCCTAGTAGAGACCTGGCTTTGGCCAAGCTCCCCGAGGGGCAGGGCCCCCAGCACTGGGCATGGTGGTCAGACGTGCACCTCACAATCCAGCCTCATGCCACAGCATTCAGGGCCACCCTCCTTCTGAGCCCCCCTCCCTCTTGACTCAGCCTTTGCCTCTCTGGCCAGGTCATAAGGGGCTGGCACATTGCTTTCTTCCTCCTGGGAGCAGGGCGGTCGGAGCCCCAGCTCTTCGGAGGGCTGACCTCTCTCTGTCGTCTGCCTTCAAGCCTCTCCAAGTGTCCCTCTCCCTCAAGAGCACAGCAGAGTGGATCCCACCTGATTTGCTGAGTCATCCTCATCCTCTTGGAGCCTCGGTTTCCTCATCTGTCCAGTGGGGTTAGATAGTCCAAACACGGCAGAGCCATGGTGGGGAAGGTCCCTGTGATGAGGGAGGGGCACATTCCTCAGAATGGGGTGTCCTCTTCCCCCATTGGGTCCCTTCCTGCAGTGTGGGGGGCCGCCTCTGGGAGGCTCTCTGGGCCCCTCCTCTGGGGCCCCGCCCTGGCAGGCTGCCAGGAGCTCTTCCCGGCTAATTGAGTTATTTTGAAGCGGCTGTGGCGGGTGGATTAACAAGCAGTTGGCTGTGGAGCCGCGATCAGTGCCAGATCGGTGCCAGCCCCCAGCTCCCACCCTGGCGCCCGGCAGCTCCGGAAATGCCAGTGAGCACAGGCCTTCCTCCCAGGGCTGAGCAGCGGGTGCCAGGCTGGGGGTTGCCCCGGACGGGGTACCCGCTTTGTGCCAGGGGAGGCCCGCTGTCCTCCTCACTCACCCCCCACCCCCACCCCCCAGAGTCCACTCCTCAGGACTTCTGGGCAGGACGGGGCGAGTGGTGGCCCCGCTCCCCAGGTCAAAGCGTAGGCTCCCGGGGGCCCAGTCTGGAGAGGCCCAGCGGAGACCCGAGGCACTCCAAGGCCACCCCAGCTCTGCTCTGGGGAACAGTGAGTTGGTTCCCAACATTCCTGCAAATCCTCAACAGAGTAAAAGTTCTGAGCCCTCGCCTGCCCAGCCAGCGGCATGTAAGGTGGGCATGAGCTGGGACTCTTGTCCCCACTTAGCACGTGTGGGGCGGGAGCAGCCAGAGTCACAGTGAGGTGGGGGGTGTCCAGGAGCCCATCTCCCATGCCGCTCTACCACGAAGCTTCCTCAAGGCAAAGTGCTGCCCCCACCCCACCACCCCGTCTCCTTCCCTTCCCCCTCCTTCCTCTGCTGCTCTTATGCTTTCTCTGTCCCCCTTCTGGGGGTCTAGAATCCTCTCCACCCTCTCCCCAGGGCTCCCCCCCATAGGAACATGACCTCTACAAGAGCAGCGGCCACGGCAGACCCTCTCAGCCACCCCAGCTCCAGCACAGGGCTGGTCGCAGAGCCCTGGATAACTGTCCACAGTCCACTGAGTGACCAGCTGAATGCCTGTGGACAGTTCAGTGCAGCCCAGAGCTCCATGTCATGCAGTGTTCCCCCTGCTTGCCTGCCTCTGGCTACGAGGAACTCACCCCGTTATGCAGAGTCAATTTCCACTTTTAGATGACTCTGTCTGGAAGTCTGGTCTTACGGGAGGTGGAAGCTGCCTCTCTGGAGCTGCCCCCAAGAGCCACATGGAACAGACCCTCTCTCTTTCCCCATGGCACCCATTCACCGAGGCCCCCACTATCCTGGCGTCTGGGCTGATTGACGGAAATCTGGCTCCTGCCCACGCCCAGATGGCCATACTCCAGCTTCTTTGCTGTTCCTTGAGCTCGAGTCCGTGCCCGGTACTTTTTCAATGTCTGTTCCCTATGCTCCCAGCCCCTTCTCCTCCATCAGGTCTCCACGAAAGCGTCTCTTCTGCAGCTGGGGTCAGCGCCCTGCCCTTATTCTGCTGAGTCCTCTTGTTTATTTCCTTTACCTGCCAATTCATCTCAATAAAAATATTCAATAAAAATATTACTGTTATTATTATTTGAGTTGGAGTCTCACTCTGTCACCCAGGCTGGAGTGCAGTGACACGCTCACGGCCACTGCAGCCTCTACCTGCTGGACTCAGGTGATCTTTCTGCCTCAGCCTTCCAAGTAGCTGGAATTACAGGCACACACCACCATGCTCAGCTAATTTTTTTATTTATTGTAGAGGGGTGGTCTCGCCAAGTTGCACAGGCCAGTTTCGAACCTGTGGGCTCAGGCAATCCTCTCACCTTGACCTCCCAAAGTGCTGGGATTATAGGTGTGAGCCATAGCACCTGGCCTAAAAAATTATTTTTTTATTGAGACGGAGTTCTTGTTATGTTGTCCAGGTTGGTCTTGAACTCCAGGCCTCAAGCAATCCTCCAGCCTCAGGCTCCCAAAGTACTGGGATTACAGGAGTGAGCCAGCACACCTGGCTTTTTGCAGCCTTTCTTTCTATCTACCATGAGAATATAAGGTCTCTGGAATGGGGACCTCATCTTTAATTCTAGAGGCTTCCATAGGGCTTGGTACATGACATTGTCGCCATCCCACCCTGCCCCATTCTCTTCACAGAGGCAGAAAAACTGTGCAGGGGCTAGAAGCTGGGTCTCTGGGTCAAGCTTGCTGGCTCTGGGGCTGAATCCTGGGACTTAACCTTGGTCTTTTAGGGGATCCCTGGAGTTGGAAGTAGGCACGGCTGATCCACCACAGCTCAAGCTGGATTCTTGTTTTTTCCCCTGGAATTTAGGCTCTTTTTCTCCAGTCTTTCTTACTCCCTCATAAATACAGACTCTCCTCCTCACCACCCCACAGCCTCCTCTCTCAGGATCTGCAGGGGAAAGGAACTGTGCATAGAATGAACACCTGTTGTGTGCCTGGTGAGTTCATTTGCTTTTCCTAACAACCCCATGATTGAAGTCTCTACCTTACAGACGAGGCTCCCCAGAGAGGCTGATGCACTTGTCCAAGGACAAACAGCGAGGAAGTTGAATCTGGGACTGGGCCTCCATGCTGTGCCCCAGGTCCTCAGGGTTGGACTTGGAGGAGTTCTGAGGGGTTGGGGCCAGCCTGATCTGTAGAGCAGAAGCAGGCTTTGGGAGGAAGAGGTCACCCAGAGCTGCCCCTGAGGCCTGATCTGAAGGTGGCAAGTCCCCCTGGGAGGATACCACCAACATGTAATGTAACCATCCACAAAGCCGTCTGCAGCTCATAAATGTTTCTCAGTCTCCTGGGCTCATTTGCGTCCCAACAATTCTGGGAGGCAGGAATCACCCTCAGCTCCATTTAGCCCAAAGAAATGAAGACTCTGAGAAGCCAGAGGAAGGCTTTTAGGGTGGAGTGGGAGAGTCAGCTAAAGTAGTCATCCGATGGTTCTCTGCATTGACTGCACACACCTTACACTAAGCGATGTAGCCAGCCCAGGCCAAGGGTGTCACGTACACCAGGCCACTCGACGTTTACCATAACCAGAGGCAGGTCGAGTGCCATTATTATCTCCATCCTCTAGATGTAGAAAATGGGAGGCCGGGCGCAGTGGCTCACGCTACAATCCCAGCACTTTGGGAGGGCGAGATAAGAGGATTGCCTGAGCCCACAGGTTCGAGATGAGCCTGGACAACTTGGAGAGACCACATCTCTACAATAAATCAAAAAATTAGCCAGGCGTGGTGGTGTGTGCTTGTAGTTCCAGCTACTTGGAAGGCTGAGGCAGAAAGATCGCCTGAGCCCAGCAGGTCGAGGCTGTGGTGGTGGTGAGTGTGCCCCTGTACTCCAGCCTGGGCGACAGAGTGAGACTCCGACTCAAAAAAAGAAAAAGAAATGGCCTCAGAGAGATTGAATGACTTGCCCAAGGTCCACAGCTAGTCTGTGGCAGAATATCACATGTCACATGTCACATGCCAGCCACACGCAGCTGCTGCTGCTTCGATGAAGCAAACACAAACCTCTGCCAGAGTCTACTTTCTAGGGCCACTGGGGTGACACCCCCATCCCTGCGGGCCTTAGTAGAAGGGAGAGCCTCAGGGGGGATGGCCCCTGGCCATCTAAGGACAGAGAGTGGCATGTTCCCAGGTCGACGAATTGTCTTCCCTCTGACGTTCGCCAGCTCTCACAGGTGCAGAAAATCACGCTTTAAAAAGGATCTTTGGCTCCAGAGGCTTTTGTTCTCCTGTCTCCCCCGCCATCCCACGGCTGCAAAATCAGTCCTGAGGAAGTAGTTCAACATTTGGGAAAAGCTTTTGGCACAAAGGTCTCTGTCGCAGCTCTGTTTAGAATAGCAGGAAATGATTTTAAGATCGTGAGACACGGAGCAGCCTCTTGGAGGAGAGGAACATGGAATGAAAGGGGACCGCTCAAACTCAGGAGGCCCAGAGCACGTCTCAAGCACAGGATGTCGGATGGGAACAAAAGGACATCGTGAAGGTCAAGGGCGCCTGTGGTTCATGGGGTTGAGATGTTTCTCTCTTACATTTTTTTGTTATTGTTGTGTTTTCCAAGTTTATTAAAACATGCATTAATTTTCGAGCGGGGCAAGGGGGAGAGAGAGGACTTCATTTTATGCAACTGAGATGAAAACTGCTCACCCAAGTGTGCTACGGTGACCGGGTGCAGACTCCCTGCTCCGGATCCCGTGAGGTAGGGACCCACAGGTTTCCTAGAGCTGCCCTTCTCCCAGGAGCGTTGGACATCTTGGTTAAAAATGATAGCTGCCAGGAATTCTTTCCAAAGCACTTGCAGCCTTGCCTCAGGCTTGGCTGTAGGGTGTCTTGGCAGTTCTTTTGCCTGCAACTTTGCACGTCCGCTCCAAAGTGCAGAATCCGCTTTGGTGGAAGCACGTTTCCCCTGCAGGGTCTCTGGCGGGCTGGGGAGAGGTGGGCCAGGGGTGTGGCCTTTTATCTGGCTGATGTCCATGTTGGCATGAAGATGATTCTGCTTACCCAGTGGACCTGCCAGGGAATTTAATTATAATTTGGGCACACCAGGGCTGAAGGCCCCTTTCAAGTCAAGCTGGGTTTCTGACAGCCCCTGTGGCTGGGGAAACCTGAAATTCCAGAAACCAAGGACGAAGCCCAGAGCAGGCCTGGGAAGTCCCTGCCCCAGTGCTGCCTCTGCGGGCCTTGGTCCTGGATCTCGTGTGCCCCCAGAGGTGGCTTCCTCCCGGCTGGAGTTGGTCTGCTCTCAGGCCCTGCAGAAGCCTCAAAGGAGACCCGGCCCATCAAGAAGGCATCTCATCGGGGCTCCTGGTGCTGCAACCTGGGATGGGGACCATGCCTCTGAGAAGCTGGAAGACCCTTGAGCACAGCTGTCTGTCGCCATAGTTGTGGGGCTGATCCTGGCGTTTCCTGGAGCGAGCAGGCTCAGGAAACAATGGAACAATAGAGGTGAAGAGTAAGGAGGGGAGGGATGTGCTCTGTCCTCTGCTTTGTGATGAATTCTTACACCCATTTGAGGGAGGAGGAGACTGAGGCTTGGTATGAGAGACCAAGATCTCAAGATCATCCAATCTGCAGCACAGCCAGGATTACTACCCAGTACACAAAACTTCCCAGGGAGGCCATCGAAACTCCCAGAGAGGACCCCTTGCTCCTGAGAGCTCACTGGGGAAGTGTTTTTTCAGAGGGCTCTTTTGGTCCCAGATGGGCCCATGGTAGAGAAGGAACAATCAATCTGGCCCGAGGCAGTGGGTACACTGGAAAGAACACAGGCTCTGGAGTCAGATAAACCCAATTTTTACTTTGTGATCTCGGACAAGTCACTGAACCCCTCAGAGCCTTTCCTTTTCTGTAGCTAGGCACCAATACCAACCTCATGGGATTAGTTTGAGGCAGAGGCACTTTCATGATGACAGGAAAAGAGAAATCTCATATGGTTAACCTGAAACAACATGGAAGTCAGGGATGCGAACCGCCAGCACAGCTGAAATTCTGAGCATGACCTTGACTACCCCCAAAATTGACTACCAGTCTTCTGTTGACCAGAAGTCTTACTGATAGCATGAATAGTAGATTAACACATATTTGGCACATTCTGTGTCTGATACACTGTATTCTTACAATAAAGTAAGCTAGAGAAAAGAAAATGTTATTGCCGGGCATGGTAGCTCACATCTGTAATCTTAGCACTTTGGGAGGCAGAAGCGAGAGAATTGCCTGAGTCCAGGGGTTCGAGACCAGCCTAGGCAACTTGATGAGACCTTGTCTCTACAATTAATCAAAAATTAGTCAGGTGTGGAGGCACACGCCTGTAGTTCCAGCTACTAGGAAGGCTGAGGCAGAAGGATCATCTGAACCCAGCAGGTTGAGACTGTGGTGGCCATAAGCATGCCACTGTACTCCAGCCTAGGCGACAGAGTGAGATTCCAATTCAAAAAAAAAAAAAAGAAAAGAAAAGAAAGAAAGAAAATGTTATTAAGAAAATCATAGCCGGGCTCGGTGGCTTAACCTGTAATCCCGTACCTTTGGGAGGCTGAGGTGAATGAATTGCCTGAGCCCGCGGGTTCGAGACCCGCCTGGGCAGCGAGACCTCATCTCTACAATAAATAAAAAAAATCAGCCAGGTGTGGTAGCGCATGCCTGTAATTCTGGCTACTCGGAAGGCTGAAGCGGAAGGATCACCAGAGCACAGCAGGTCGAGGCTGCGGTGGCTGGGAGCGGCCACTGCACTCCAGTCTGGGCGACAGAGTAAGACTCCAACTCAAAAAAAAAAAAAGAAAGAAAGAAAACCATAAGGAAGAGAGACTATCTTTAGCATTCATTAAGTGGAAGAGGGTCATCATAAAGGTCTTCATCCTCATCATCATCACACTGGGTAGGCTGAGGAGGAGGAGGAAGAGGAGGGGTTGACCTTGCTGTCTCAAGGGCCCCAGGGAAGGAAGAAAATCCCAGTACGAGTGGACCTGCAAAGTTCAGGTCTGTGTTGTTCATGGGTCAACTGTAATAAATCATTAAAGTTGTCCTTGTCTTTTTCTAATAGGCCCCAAGGGACCACTTTAAAGGCAGGAACCCGAGGCTAAGAGATCAGGAAACATGCACCCAAGATCACCAGGTACTAAGTAACAAAGCCTGAACGTGAACCCAAGGCTAACTCTGGAGTCTCCGAGAGCAGTGGCCTTTGCCAGGGAACCAGCTGGGCTCTGCCACCCGCCTCCTCTGTGGCCATCAGGATCCTTCACTTTGCTGAGCCACAGTTAACCTTCCTGCGGCCATCACGGGGCCTTGTGACAGCAAGTGCTGAATCTGCCCTCTGCCCGGGTCTGTAAGGTGGGACAAGTGTGTCTTCTCCCCTGAAACCTCCTGACGCAGCCTGGTATGAGACGGGGGCTCGCCAAGTGTTCCCTGAGCAGATGAAGCAAAGCTGGCAAGTGACTGTAGTCCCAGCCCAGTCTGTCTTCCCCAGCTTTGCCCACCTCCCTGGCCCTGCAGTCCTCCTCTTCTCTGACTGGGTGCCCTCCTGATCCGAATGCCTTGCTCTGCTGTAGCCGGATACCTGCCCTGCCCTGTGTGGGGTTGTAAGGGACCTTGGTCAGTAGCTTGGAGGACATGGGTTTCTACTCAGCTGGTCCTGTTATCTCTACTCCTACTTTGTTCTTGGGAAGGACTTTGCCTATACCTACAGATGCTCACTCCATGCAGGGGACCTGCCTCACCTGCACAAGCCCATTCATGCCTCTCGATAGCTCCACAGGGCAAGTGCTACGAGCATAATTTTTTTACACAGAGGTAGAAATGGAAGCGCAGAGGGGAGAGGACTTGTTGCTATGGACGTAATTGTGTCCCCAGGGTCCCCCCAGTTCACATGCTGAAATCCCAACCTCCAATGTGACTGTGTCTGGGATGGGGTCTTTAGGAGGTAATTAAGTTAAATGAGGTCATAAGGGTGGGGCCCTAATTCCATAGGACTGTGGTAATTCACACCTATAATCCCAGCATTTTGGGAGGCAAAAGTACGAGGATGGGTTGAGGCCAGGAGTTTGACCCTGTCTCTATAAAAAATCAAAAATCAGTGAACAGCTGGGCATGGTGGTGCATGCCTGTAGACCTAGCTACTCAGGAGGCTGAGGCAGGGGGATCACTTGAACCCGGGAGTTAGTTGGAGGTTGCAGTGAGCTATGATTGCACCACTGCACTCCAGCCTGGGTGACAGAATGAGAGCCTGTCTCTAAAAATTAATTAACTAATTACAAAAGAAGAGGGGAAAAAAAGACTAGAATTCCCTCTCTCTGCCAAGTGAGGACATAGTGAGAAGGTGGCTGTCTGCAAGTCAGGAAGAGAGCCCTTACCAGAAATTAAATGCTGCCAGACTGTCCAGCCTCCACAACTGTGAGAAAATGAATTTCTATTGTCTCAGCTGCCCAATCTGTGGTACTTTGTTATGACAGCCTGAGTAGAGTGAATTGCCCAGAAAATAGCAACCAGAATTAAGTTCAAGTCTTTCCTCAAGGACTCTTGAACCTGAGCTCTTGTTCATGACACCACACTGGATCACTTGTGCTAGGGCCACGCCTCAACATCTAGGTTCTGAAGAATGCTTACCTTTTTTCTTGCTCCGGGATCATAAAGCCTCGGCAACCTCCAAACCCATCTCCGAAGGTGGCATCCCGCCAAATTTCTGCGGCCACAGCGCCCTCTGCTGGCTCAGACCACTTCTGTCTTGTCCCTGCCTCCCAGAGCTCCCCTCCTTCCAGATCTGCCCTCCAAGTCCCACCCTTTGAGGTCTGCGAGGCACCAGCTGCTTCTGCATAGCTGGACATTCCCACCCTTCCCTCAAGATCCAAGGATTCACAGGGCGGGGCCCACCCTCCTCCCGGGGGGGGCCCCACCCTCCTCCCAGGCTTGACAATCGCACCCTTCCACAGCCCACTGGTTCCTGCTCACTCCCCGCCCAACAAGACCACCACCTGCTGGGCCTCAGGCCCCTTCGTGTGGGTCTCTCCTGAGCAAAGAGACCAGAGGGTCCAACCCTACCCAGAATGCTCCAAATGAAGCTCTGCAGGAGGAGAACCAGACATAGTGACCCAAGCAGGGATGGGAGGCTTCTGGGCCAGGATGCTGCCTTGGGCTCTGGGGGGCAGAGGAAGAGATGAAGACAGGCTAATGTGGATTCTCAGGTGGCCACTAGGCTCCCAGAGTTTCACTGCTGAGCCACCTTCCTCCTGTCCTTTCTCCACCCTCCCCCAGGCCTCCACCCCTGCTGCCCAGGGTCTCTTGCTTGCTGTCTCCAGCAGCTGCTCACTGAATCCCTTCCAGCTCTCAGCTGGGATTCCAGAGTCAAAAACTCCTGGGTCCCTTTCTGATCTCTACTACTGATTCGCCTCGGGCCTCAGTTTCCTCAGTTGTGTAGCAGAGATAGCACACCCCTCTTGGGTGTGAAGGGCCCGGCAGAGGGCTTGGTGCAAAGCTGGTCTCCATGCACATTTGTGAAATGAACAGAGGAGTTAGAAGGCCAGTGGCTGTGACTATGAGGGACAGGGACCCTGCTCACCTCCATGCTGCCTTCTTGGCCTTTTCTTCCTCTGCAGGGGTGTTCCCACCAAGGGCCTGTCTGGTGCTAATGAGCTCCTGCCGCACCATCTGCTTAAGGAGCTCCTGGCCTGGTTTTCTCCTCTGGGTCGGGCTCAGGCCATGGAGGCCTCTGGGGGCAGCTTCAGGTGGGGGAAGCTTCAGGGGTGGGGGTTCAGGAGAGATTGGGTTCCAACCCTGGTTTCCCCAAGTCCTTTCCATTGCCTGAGCCTCAGTTTCCTCTTCTGGAAAATGGAGCAATGGTACCTGACCAATGAATGGCTCCTACTCAAAGGAGCTCCCTGAGAAGGTGTAGCTCGGAGCAGACGCCTCACGCCTGCACCCACCACAGGCTTCACTGCAGCTCACGCCCCCTCACCCCTGAGCTGCAGTAGCTCAAAAGCAGCTCCAGTTCAGCTTATTCCACCTGCAACACCCCACCCCCCAGGGCCTCCATCTCGGTAGCTGCCCACCCCCCGCTCACCGAACAGGCCAGAAGCCTGAGTGGGGCATCCCTGACGCCTCCCTCTCCCTTGACCCCTTCCCTGGTCCCCTTCTCGAGCCCCAGAAGGTTCTGTCCTCACACACTCTTGGCATCCCCTCCCTTGACTGCTCGCTGCACGGGCGCAGGAGTCTCCCGGCAGGTCCCACATCCACCTGGCTCCCTTCCAGCCTTCTCCCCAGACTGCAGCTGGTGACCTCTGCCAGCTCACATGCCGTTTCCTTGCTGAAAATCCTGCAGCGGTTTCCTGGAGTTCTGGGATACAGATCAGATGTCTCTGACGATGGCCCTGCGCTGTCTGGGCCCTGTGATCTCCCTGTTAGATGGCAGGCCACCCTCCCCTCGCTCTGAGCTGCAGCCATCCTGGGCTGCCTTTGCTGGCCTTTCCCTCTGTCTGGAGTGCCCTTCCCACCCCACCTCATTGCCTGGTTGCCACCCACCCTCTTCAAATCTCAGCCCAGGCACGGCATCTCCAGAGAGCCTAGTCCAGGACCACAGCTGGGTTAAATGTCTTGGCTACAAGCTCCTGGCAGCCCAGGACCACATCTTTGGGTCGTTTCTTGGTAAACACTGAACAACTAAGGCACCATGCGAGTGATCCCGTGAGAGTTCTCTGCCCCACGGACTGCGGGCTCCCCGAGAACAGGGGTGTACTGTGTCTGCTGCCATGGCGTCTCCAATCCCTGCAGAGAACTTGGAATGAAGCAGATGTTCGCTTCATATGATTATGCCCTCCTTGAACCCTTGGTGGTCCTCAGTTTGTGACCTGGGTTTTACACAAGATAGTCAGGCTAACTGTTGGTCGGTGAGCTCGTGGCGTGGAGAAAGGAATCTTAGTCTGAGATTCAGGAGTCTTGAGTTCTAGTGCTGGTTCTGCTGTGTGACCCTGGGCAAATTGCTGCCCCTCTCTGAGGCTGTGCTATCACTGTGTTGTGCAAGGTCAGAACGATCTCTTTCCACAGGGTTAGTCCAAGACAACTTCTTGGATAAGACAGGGAGTGGGAGAGGCATTCCAGGTAGGGGGAACAGCATGAGCAAAAGTAGGAATGAGCATAGCCTGTGAACTGCATGTGTGGCTGGACAGAGGGTGGGAGATGGGGTCCGGGAGAGCAGGAAGAGTGGGGAGCAAGAGCTGACCTCCTCCTCCCAAGGTCCTCTGGGGCCCCCAACTGACTAGGATCCTAGTCCCATCCCTGAGAATGGCTGGCCCAACCTCACAGTGCCTTAATTGAAAGGCCCCTCCGTTATCCTCCCTGCCTGGCACCGCCTGCCTCTGGCGTGGTGGGTTAGTTTCCGGCTCTCTGGAGATGTCCTGTTAGTCTTGCCTTCCTGTAACCGACGGCATCCTCATCAGATAGCAGCAAGGACGAGTCCTCTGGGGGAGCCAGAGGCTCCTGCCTGCCGCCCTCCATGGCTGGGGAGATGGCATCACCGCCCAGGAATGCCGCGCCCAGGCCCCCTCCCCGTTCGTTCCCAGCAGCTTATCTAGTCTGGAATCTTGTGTCTGGCTCTGCCATCTCCTGCCCTGGGCCGCGCCCTGCCACCCTCAGCCCCACACACTGTCCTCCAGAGCCGGCTCTGGGGCGGGGGGTAGAGCTAGAGGGCTGCCAGGACTGGTTTCTCAGTCCCCTTTGGGCTAGGTCTGGAACCCTGGGGCTCCTGGGGGTGGGGCTGGGGTGGGTGCCGGCATCCTGGCAGGGGAGGCCGCAAGAGGCTGGGGTTCATGGGCAGGGCATGGCAGGCTGGATTTGCGGAGCTAAGACTGGATGGGTGGGAATTTGCTGCCAGAAAGACTAGGGTCCTGAAACAGTGGGGACGGGCAGTGGGCAGCGGGGTCTCACCCTGAGCATTCATTCTGCCCAGCAGTCCCAGCATCCAAGCAGAGAGGAGAGACCAGGTAGGTGAGATCCGCCAAGTGTGTGTGGTGGGTACTCTGAGGGATGGGGTGAGATCTGCCCCCCGTGGTCACCTAAAACGAAAGGCCCATTGAGGGCAAGACTTTTGCGGTCTGAACCCTAGGTTCCATAGAACAAAATAAAGGGCAGAAGGAACTCAAGGACTGTGGGTTGAAATGTCTGTATAATGATAACCAACAGCTTAAAGAAAGAAAATAATGAACAAAAATTCCTAGAGCCTTATTCAAGGAACTTTCTATGGTCTGGAAAAGAAATTTCATCTTTTACCACAGTAGGATTGAAACAGCCCAAACCCAGATGCCTGATTTGATCTGGCAGGTTGCTGGATTATAATACTAGTTGAATTTATGACATTTGCAGGATTCTTACATAAAATACAAGAAATTAATCCAGAAAGGGTGAGAATTGAGACTTGAAATAAGGACAAACAGGAACATGGAGCGCCCAGACTCCCAAATCCCATGGAGTGTCTCCTGCTGGCCAAACTGGCCCTTCCCTCACTTAATGGGGCTGTTCCTGCCTTATGCAAAGACTCCTGGCCTAAAGGTGTTTATCTGCAGGGGGAAACCAAACTCCTCCATGTCCCTTCAGGCTTATGACTAGATCAGATTTCAGCATGTTCCTGGGGACCAATTATAAGGTCAAACTTTGGAGGAGAAGGTTTACACACTAACAGAATTATAAGACTTTGCTCATTTATCTTGACAATGCCGGGGCATACCACGTGCGGATGATTTCTTGGAAGGGAGATCATTTTAGGTCTGGAGGTGTTTCTTGATGTCAGTGAGCCTGTCTGAGCTTGGGATTCCATGCTCTGGTTTGAGGACCTGGGAGAAATTTCTTGATGTAAGAAATTCAGAAGCAAAAACGATCCTCCCACCTCAAATTCTGACCCTTCAGAGAGTCCAGAAGCTACTCTCTTGCCCAGGACTTTAAAAAACATCACTGATGAGAGAAGCACCAACCTCTTAGAAAACCCCCTCCAATGGCTGTTCTCTGTGGATCAGACAGGCAGGTGAAAGTCGCCATTGTTAAATGAACACCAGATTTCAGTGAAAACTGGAGGATCCTGATGTGACAGAGGTCATGTCGTAGCACTTAAAGGTCAGAGTCTAGGCGGATGTGTTGACTGTTACAGCAAGACCAGCCTCAAGGTAATCAGAGTGGTCTAAACTGCAGGATTTTTTTGGAAAGTGGTTAATGATAATAGATTTAAGGCCAGAAGAGACGAGGAGCCCGCCAAGGCCCTCTATTGATTTATAGAATAAAAAGGTGCACATCTCTTGAATAGAAAATAACTGGAGCCATTACAATAAAAAATGTTCAGACCCTCATCCACTCAATATGCAGAACCAGAGGCCTTTGAATGGAGGAGGAGTAGATACCCTTGAGGAAACACTGTATAATGAGATCAGAATTTAATTTCTTGAAGCTTCCCTTGTCCTTTTCCAAAAGGACCTGTGGCCATATTTCAGAGTAACAGGAAATTATTATTATTAGACACTATCCCTGAACTAATGCTAATTCCTGAAGACCCAGATCATCCAGAGATTTCCCAACTAGAGTGGGGGTTTGTAGGGATCAGATGATACATGGCAGTATTATCTGTGGGTACTGCCTCAGGCTCTCTGTTCAGGGTTAGAATAGATACCCTCAGGCTTGGCAGATTCATGACAATGGCTCCCTGACCTATATGACAAGGACAGGCTAAGGAAAAGCCATCATACGTTCTCAAATCACATCAGAATAGTAAGTCAAGAACATGAATGCATCTTAAGCGGAACCCCAAAGATTAAAGCTGCTGTCAGAGAATGACGTAGGGGTGAGAACTCCTTTTACCTTTCAGTTTGGCCCATGTGTAAGTTGGATGAGTCTTGAGAAATGAAAAAGAATTATAATTAATCAGGTGGGTGATTCCAATGATAGTCCCACAATGTTCCAAATGGGGTCTCATGATTGGAACAAATTGATGTAGAGTTGATACCCGGGGATAATTTTCCCTTCTATATTGTGACCATCAGAGAGCATCAGAAGTTCTTTGATTTCTCATGGCAGGGACTGCCGCACACCTTCCAACCTGCCTCAGGGCTAAGTCAGCTCTCCAACTCTATGCCATGAGTTAGTTCATGGGGACCTTGATCATCTCAGCATTCCAGAGGGCATCACACTGGTCCAGGACATTGATGATATCTTGCTGAAGGGTTTCCTAGGATGGAGAAGGAATAGCCTGTGAAAACACAGGGATCCCAGCTTAGTTTTTGGGGAAATAGTGGCTTAGGGAATTCAGAATATTCCCTTCCAAGTTAAGAATGAATGGATGAAGGTTTTTAAGTCTGGCATCCCTGACCCCGAAGAAAGAGACACATCATGGTGGTGAGCTACTTTAAATGTTAGAGACAACATATACCACACTTGAATATACTACTTCAAACTATTTCCTGAGTGATTGAAAAAGTTGCTAGCTTTGAATGGGGTCAGAGCTGGTTAAGACTCCAGGTGAAGTTCATATGATTCGTTCGTCAGTGGTGCTTGAAGTGTCTGTGATGGACCGTAACTGCTGCAAGGGGCCTTTGGCAAGACAAGGTAAGAGAGCCACAGTAGGGGCCCTTCGTTTCTGGAGCAAGGTCATACCTTCTTTGTCAGATAACTATCTTCCTTTTGAGAGACGGTTCCTGGCTCGCTGCATAGTACTGTCAGAGGCTAAACCCCTGACCAAGGACTAAGAGGTTATCCTTTAAATCAAGATACCTGGCATGTCATGTGACCCACCTAGCCATTAAACTGAGCATGCTCACTGACACCCTACCATCAAGTGGAAATGGTATCCATGGCCTGGATCTGAGCAGGTCCTGAGCACACAAGTGTGTTGCATAAGCAGGTAGCTCACACTTCTAGCATGCTATAGCAGTCTCAGCCTACACTTACGCTCACAGAAATTCCCTACAGCCAACTTAGTGAAGAGAAAAATTTTTGAGTCTGGTTTACAAATGACTCTGTACGGTAGGCTGGCACCAGGTGGAAGTGGGACGTTGTGATGTTATAGCCCCATTTAGAGTATCCCTAAAGGACAGAAATCCTCATACTGGGCAGTACTTCGAGTGGTATATTTTATGGTGTTGATCTGGAAGAACAGAAGGCCTAAGTTCTACAGTGATTCATGGTAGGTGGCTGATTATTTGGCCGTATGAACAGGGACTTGGAAGAGATAAGGCTGAAGGATGGTAAAAAGGAAGTTTGGAAGAGGCATGCGAATGGGCTCTTGGGATAGACCAGCATCATGCACAGCCTTATGTTCCATGACAGCATTCAGTAAAAGCCCTTACCAAAGCACTCATCCTGGAAGTATCTTAATAAACAGGTGGACCTGCTTTGTGGATGCCAATTCACCTCTTTCCTCAGGCACCCCTATGTTTGCTCAATGGGCTTAGTAAGCATTGTGGCTATGGATATCACCTGGTGGTGAATAGGTGACATTAGACTCCTTCCTTCTCAGAAAGTGATTGGGATTTGTCCTCACTGGAATAACCATATTCTGGATTGGGATTTGTGTTCCCTGTCTGTCATAATCCATAATTCTTCCACTAGGACCGTGTGCAGACTCACTGAATGCCTTCTCCACTGTCATGGGGTTCTGTACAGCATTGCTTTAGGCCAAGGAATTCATTACACACAGAGAAAAGTAAGTCAATGGATGGAAGCCGATTAGATTCATTGGTCAGACCAGAAGCAGCTGGACGGATACAGAATTATGGAATGACCCAATGAAGAACTTCATTCCAGAAGCAGATGGAAGAATAAAAACCAATATAGGATACCATATACACTCTTAACAAAGCTAGACTCCGTGGCCAGGGGGACCAAGGAACAGAAGCAAGTTGGAACCTCACAGTCATATCCAATGATTCTCTCCCCAAACCTGGGACTTAGCTGTGCTAGTACCCAAAGAAGGAATGCTTCTACCAGGGAATGTAGGAATATTTACATTGAGCTGGAAGCTGAGAATGCCAGCTGGCCATTGAAAACTCCTTATGTCACTGGGCTCAAGCAGAGAAGGGCAATTACAACTTGACTGTCAAGAGGAAATCAGCTTTCTGACACTTGCAGAGAGTTATGGTATGGAAACTGTGTTAGGCTAAAAGGAACCGAAGACCACCCTAGTTCTAGGTGGGCAGGCCCTCCCCAGTCTCAGATCTATAGGAACGACAGTTTAGGTGACCTTATTGGTTAAAAAAAAAAAAAAAAAAGGTCCTGCCCAGGAAAAGAGGAAATTAGGAAATGCCAGTGACGATCTCTGCACCAGTAGCAGAAGGAAACCTGTGTCTTTACCTTCACTTCCTTTTCCCATCGTGCCGTGTCTATGTTAATATATTTTATTTTAACCTCATGCTTCTGAATCTTTGATGTGCATGCAAATCATTTGGGGGATCTTGTTAAATGCAGATTCTGAATCAGGAGGTCTTGGTTGGGGCCCGAGATCCTGCATTTCTAAGCAGTCTTTCTTGGCCTCGTCATATACAGTAGCCCTTCCCAAGCCACTCTAATTATCTTGCTCTTTCTCTCTTCCCGGCGGTGGCCACCATCTGAGGTTATTTATTCATTTATCTATTCACTCACTTACTGCCTGTCTCTTACACTGCGCGTGCATTGCATGAGGAAAGGAGCCTTGAATTTCTTACTTATCTTTGCATTCCCAGTCCCAGGGGAACATGTGGTACCTAGTGGGCACTCTATAAAAACTTGAGCAATAACTGAGTGTCTATAATTCATGTGATCACTTGTATATATTTCCATGCAAACCCAGAAACACACACACACTTAAGAGCACACTCACAGCCGGGCTCGGTGGCTCAGCCTGTAATCCCACGCCTTTGGGAGGCTGAGGTGCGTGATTGCCTGAGCCCGCGGGTTCGAGACCTGCCTGGGCAGGCAAGACCTTATCTCTACAATAAATCAAAATATTAGCCAGGCGTGGTGGCGTGCGCCTGTAATTCCGGTTACTCGGAAGGCTGAGGCGGAAGGAGCACCGGAGCCCAGAAGGTCGAGGCTGCGGTGGCCGGGAGTGGCCACTGCACTCCTGTCTGGGTGACCGAGTGAGACTCCAACTCAAA
>NW_007258946.1:606554-630947 GCF_000164805.1 Carlito syrichta | reverse complement strand
AAAAAAAAAAAAAAAAAAAAAAGAGCACACTCACTTGTGCAGGCACATGTGAGATGTAATTAAACACAGTTAGAAACACACGCACAAATGAGTGTAGCGGTTCGCATGCACCAACACACAGATATGTGATGCACACATATATACATACGCAAATACACAAACTCTCATAGACGTGTGTCTCCTCCAGGAAACCCAGGCATGAAAGTCCAGGCGCCACTGGCTGGCGATGCAGTGATGTAGGCTGGGCCCTTCCTTGCCACCATCTGCGGCCCCCACAGGTGGTCAGAGTTTCCCTGCCCAGGGCAGAGAAAGGGCTCAGAACTTGGACCCCATCCCTTTTTCCCCAGAAGTGGCACTGCTGAGCTCCCTCCACCTCACCACCCTGGACCTGTGTTAGTGCCAGCCAATGCAGGCCATGTCTTCCCCCACAGCTGCCCAGAAGGCGGTGTCGTGGCCAAGGGCAGAAGGTCTCAGTTCGCAGACAGGAAGCCTGAGGCCTTGGCCACCATCACCTAGAAAGGTGGAACACTAGAGTCTCAGCTGAGCCAAGTGGGCTGCTTCCCTCCATGACTCAAGGCCCCGGTGCCTGCTCCTGCGTGCCCCACCCCGGGCCCCTCACTACACAAAGGGCTTGTGGCTGCTGCCCAGGTCCCAGTCTATTTTGTTTGCAATTATCTGGCCAGGAAGCCAGGAAACTGCTATGAGCAAGTTTTGGCAGACAGGCCCATGTCTCTGCCTAAAGATCTCTGCTCCTGATAATCCCCCAGGAAACCCTGCAGCCTCACCTCCTCCTTGGAGCCCCCTCACCTCCCTGCTGAGTCCTGAACAGCTGCTACCAGGCCTGGCCGGTATTCTCTGTCTACTTCTTGAGTCCTCTCCGGACCTGCCTGGGGATGGTCAGGGCCTGCTTGTACCTGCAGGGACAAGGAACTCACCACCTCTGAGGAACCCAGTTTCTTCCAATCATGGCCAGTCCTGCTTTTGTTAAGGGACTCTTCTTCTGGCTCCTTTTGCTCCAGGAGCGTTCTTCAGGATTCAGAGACAGAGCCAGTGTCTTCCCTGAATCTTCTAGTACCCCTTGGTCCATCTCCATGTCTTTCACTCCATCCAAGGCAGACATTTCTCGGGTTGCCAACATTCATCCACTCAGTCATTCATTCACAAGAGTTTACTGGGTCCTCACTACAGACTCAGGACTATGCCGAGCCCTGGGCCACATGGTGAGCAAAAAAGATCATGTGCTTACCTCCATGGGCACACATTTTCCAGAGAGAGGCAGGCCCCAGGGAATTTTAAACATGGATACAAAGCATTGCAAATGTGGTAAATTCTATTGTCCTGACGTGTAGAAAAGAATGGTATGAAGCCCTCTATACATTCTGTGGCTCAGAGTCCTCTCTGAGGGAGGGATGTTTGAGCTGGGATCTGAAGGCCAAGAGACATTACAAGAAGAGCAGGGGACAAGTGTCCCAGGCAGAGGCCACAGCATATGCGAAAGCTTCAAGGCAGGACATGACTTGCCGCATCTTCCCTCCTTTCCACTTGTTAACTTTTCCCTGGAGTAACCTGCTCCCTTTCTCCCTCTTCTGCCCCCACTGGAGGGCTTCCTGCCCTGCCAAAGGCTCTTCAGCACAGCCACTGACCAGCAGGTTAGCACCTGGAAAAGAGAACCTTGCTTGACCCAGGTTTCTGCTCTTACCTGTGCAGCACTGAAAGGAGAAAACGCCAGGCCCAAGTCCAGCTCTTTTCAGCTGCGTGAGCTTGACTTCTTTTTTGCCTCCATTTCCTCATATATTTAATTGCCTACTTGAAAGGCTGTTGGGAGGAGCCAATGAGATAGTCAAGTTCTACGCAAGTGTCACCAGAATCGCTAGTCTCTCTAGCTTGGGAGTAGTCGTCACAAATCTTTAAATTTCCCAGTTAGTTGCTCAAAAACCCACCTGTTTACTTAAGGAATGTCCCAAATCTCCTGGTCAAAGCCACTGTCTGCCCTTGTCTGAATGACCAGGAGGTTTCTCTGTCCAGAGGAGAGAATCCTGCTCCTAATGCTAGGAACTGGGACACTCTAGCCCATCAGTGTTCTCGCTCCTGCTTGCCATCATATGGGGTCACTCTTGGGGCCATGGTCTGCACAGCCTGTGCTCCTGTGGCCTCCACAGGTTGGCTCCAAGCCTACAGCTTTGTTAGTTCCATGTCTACACACTGGACGGCTGACCCGAAGCAAACTACCACGCTGGGCCAAGAAGGGCTTCTAGCCTCAGCCACATGGGAAACCAGAACACTCCAGCCCTGTATTGAGACAGCACATCATTTCAGACCCTTCTTTCACTCATGGAGAGTGGGCAGGTACTTAGTGTCTTCTCTGGACAATGACTTACCTCAATACGAAGGATTCTTGGTCCCCATGCAGATTTGCCCATCAATTCTTCAGAGACTGGATCTACACCGAGGGGGAGTGGAAGAGGCCTTCCCACCATAAGTCCTGTCGCACTCTTCTCCAGGACTTCAGGACCAGAGAGCTAAGAGGGCCCTGCTTTCCCCACCCTGGTCAAGTGGCACTTCCCTGGACAACGGCCGTCTGTCCCAAGAGGCACCTCGGCAGCTTCTCTTGCCACCCGCCAACCCTAAGTGAAACGTTTCCCCTCCAGGCACCTTGGTATAAGTGCCTCATAAATTGCCTTGCCAAGAAGAAGTTTTTGTATGGATTCAATGGGAGGATGCATGATTTGTGCGGAGAGAGAGAGCTACTTATTGAATGACGGGTGCTACTGTCATTGCTTTCTGAGTGCTGTTTGGGTTCTCCTTCAGCATTGAAAACAAGTCTTAGGCCTCTTGTTTAAAGAGTGCTTGGACCAGCTTTCCTGATTCGATGCAACCCCCTCCCCCAGCAGGAGGTAGAACAGGCCCTTCCATGCTTCGGGGTCCATGGTTGAGAGGCCCTGTCCCCACCCCCTCGCCTGTTCACCCCAACCCCTCCAGATGACCCGACCAGGTCTGCCCCAGCATCCTGAAGAGGACAGACAGGAGGCAAGATGCATCTGGAGTGGCTGGGAGGGAAGGGGCAGAGCCAGAGTTCCATCTGGCAGACAGGTGGGCAGGCGGAGCCCCTGGGCCAGGCTCAGGAGAGGCCAGAGAGCCGAACCCAGCTAGAGAAAGGGAGCGGGTGGTGCCCTGCCTACCTAGTGCCAAAGTCTTCAACCCTGCAAGGTTCGAGCTGTGTTCACAGCATAGTCCCCACCTTTCTGACGGACCATAAGCAGAGGCTGGTATCTGTCCGCAGCCATGGCATCGTAGGTGGCCAATGGCATCCTCAGCTGGACACAGCCTATCTGAACAAATGGCATCCTGACAATAGGCCCTATGTTGGCATGGACACCTCTGCACTTCCTCCTTCAAGACCTCCACATCAAGATGAATGGCCTTTGAGTTTGGGGGTAAATGAGAAAATGCCTCTTGGTTCTCTGGAAAATGTCATTGGTGACAAGGGGCGGGGAGAAAAGCACCGATATGCTCTATGGCTGGCCAAGTCAGGCCACCTCCGCAGGCCACAGCACCCGCCTTCCCAAAAGACCTTCCAGGTTCTCTCTGGCTCTGACATTGGGTGACAAAATAATAACAGCCAACCTGTTGAGCCACATCTAATTAAATCTTCCTGAGCTAGTATGAATATGGTTCCCACTTAGTTGACAAGGAAACTGTGGCTTAGAAAGGATAAATAAGTTGCCCTAGGTCATCACCCAGCTGGTTGGTGGCAAAGCCTAGATTTGAACCCGAGACTCCTTCAGTGCACAGCCAGCACATTTAACTCTCTGCTCCTCTGTCCATGTCTACTTTGGACAGCGCTGAGATGAGCCAATGCTAGTCCAGGGCTGGTCTCTTGCTGAGAATTGATCCACCCCTTGTTCTGGCTTTGTGCTCTGTGGCTTTAAGAAAACTCTCCTCTCTTTCTGCCGTAGTTTTTGAAGAAACTGGCCAAGCTGGCTGGGAGCCGCCAGCCAAGAGAACTCCGTGTGAGTATGTCAAGCAGGCTCTTGCCTGGGAACACAGATGTATGTGTGGAGGGGGGGCAGGGGGTAATTAGGGCAATATCTCGAAGTGGGAGACATGCCTCCTCTTGGGGAGGATGCTGGGCCCATCTGTCAACGAGCCTCCTTGACTCCTTCTCCAGGCTGGGTACTGTGGGGGGTAGAGGGACTACGGGAGGGCAGAGATCCCTCCGGGGTCTGAATGCTCCGACATGAAGATGCCCCTTCTCTCCTTACCCAGCAGCCTCCACTCCTGTACCCTGGAGCTCAAATCCTACTAGAAGAGATAAGATTTATATGCATGAAAGTGAAGGAACAATGGAATGATTTGTGCCAAGTGTGTGGTCTACTGGTGCTTTAATAAGCATTTATTGAACCTTCTCAGGACCAGGCACTGGGCAGTGCAAGGGGGACCAGAGCTGAAAGGGACTGAGCCTCCCCTCTTAGCACAGGGCTAGTGGGGAGGACAGGCTCATTAACCAAACAGGCCACAGAGAGGAAAGAAGCTCAGAGGCTTCCAAGGGTACATAGTAGGTGCCCAGCACGAGGCTGACTACTTCTTGTGGGTGTCCTTATTCAATCCTCACAGAATTCTAGGACGTGGGCTATTGTTGTCCCACTGTATGAGTGAGGGAGATAGGGCTTAGCAAAGCTTTGTAACTGCTAAGATCCTGCAGTTTGTAAGAGATGGAGATAGAACATGAACTCAGGACATGTTGCTTTGAAGGCCTCGTGTGCCAGATTCTGGAGAGGGCAGACCCCAGCCCAGGAGCCAAGGAAGGCACTCAGAAGAGATGGCATGTGGGCTGGTCTTGAGGAAGTTTGTCAAGGAGAGGAGGTGGGCCAAGGGTAGTCTGGGCAGGGAAAGTCTGGAGGCATGTCTAGGGGACAGAGCATTGTCAGAGAGGACAGGGTATCTGTTATGCAGATAGCAGGGTGCTGAGAGTAGGCGGGGCCAGATTGTGAAGGGTCCCGAGACTTTGAAAGACCGAGACAGGAGGATCACTTGAGCTCAGGAGTTGGAAACCAGCCTGGGCAACATAGCAAGGCCCATCTCTGCAAAAATTTAAAAAAATAGCAGGGCATGGTAGTGAGTACCTGTAATCCCAGCTGCTCAGAGGCTGAGGTAGGAGGAGCACACGGGTGCTGGAGTTCAAGGCTATAGTGAGCTATGATTGTGCTACTGCACTTCAGCCTCAGCGACAGAGCATGAGCCCAACTCTTAAGAAAGAAAGAAAAAAAGCAATTAGTGAATGGAAAGAAAAAGGCCATAGAGGCGGGGGTGGGGGGGACAGTGAGAGACAGTTGAAGGGAGGCACAAGATGCTGGAGATTTGGGGGTTTGATTGGAGAAGAGTTAGGAGATGGTGGAGAGCTTTAAGCAGAAAAAGGACAAAAAAATCGGTGTGCTAGAGAGAGCCTCTGGCTACTGTAAGGAGAATGGAATGTGGGGTAAGTATGACTTTGAGGGACCAGTTAGGAAGGCACTGCAGATACACAGGAGCAGCTGAAGAGGAGCATCTTGGGGAGAGACAGGAGCCCGGATCCAGTTATGGGACTGGGATGAGGAGGCATGGATGGAAGGGCCGTGCAGCTGTCTGGAAGATGGACCAGCAGGGCCGGGTGACCGGAATATGGGGATGCGGGTGAGAAGAAGAAGGGGTGGGTGGTGGGGCTGTTTACAGAGATGGGGCTTGAGCAGGATGCGGGTTGTGAAGGAGAATCATGAGACAGTTTGTGGTGCCTGAGAGGCACCCAGGTGGAGGCAGTGAGGTGCCCAGGCCAGGGGCTCGGGAGGCAGGTCAGGGCTAGAGATGCTGGTCTAGGAACCACTGGCTAAAAATGGCAATTTAACCCATGGGGACACCTGGAGGAGAAGGGGACCCAGGGCAATGTCAAGGACCGTTCCAGGGAGAAGCCACCAAGGAGGCTGAGAACCTGCTGGCAGAGCCCGTGGGGAACCCCTAGGAGGGTGTGGTTGGCGGGGGTGGGGGGATGCGGAAAGGCTAGGTAGGCTGAAGGCTATTACGTGGCTGCTGGATTTAGTGAGACAGAGGCCCCTGGTGACTGCAGCAGGAGCAGGTTGGGTGGATGGCGGGAAGGGGCGAGGCAGCCTCATGGGAGGTGAAACCCAGAAGATGAGACTTGTGGATAACAGGGCACCACCAGGAAATGGGGAGAAGGAAAAGGAGAGGGAAGAGGCTGATTAAAGGAAAGAGTGTCTAAGACAAAGACGGCTGACTTGTTTGCTGCTAGTTGGCTTTTAGGATGGGAGGGGCTGGGCACGTCTAAGGGAGAGGGAGAGGGAGCAGTCAGGAGCGTGAGGTTTGGGTTTCTTTCTCAGAGTAGACCCTCAGGCTAAGAACAAAAATCCAGAAGGGCCCGAGAGGAAGGGAATTGGTTTTTTAGCTGAGTAGTGGAAAGGCAAGCCAGCAATTGCCCTTTGGCTCTGCCAGGGAAGGTCAGAGAAAGGCCTCCCCAGGGACAGAGATGGGAAGGAAGAGCAGCAGAGGAAGAGCTTTGACTACAAGGAGGAGGGAGACGCGTTCTCTCCGTGTCCCTGGGAGGACTGAAAGGGGGAGGTTAAAATGAGAAGAAAGAATCAGGATTCTTGTCTGTTGCTAAGGGCTTCTCTCTGTGTGCTTTGAGACTGTCATACTTGAAGTCTGGTGTTTGAGCTTGACTCTTAGCAGTGGCAGCTTGCGGGGGACGATTCTGGCTTGAGGGGCAGGAGATCTGGCTCTGCCGTGAACTGACTTTGGAGTCTCGGGTTTGTGTGTCTCATATTTAAGCTGGGTTGGAGGTGTTTCTAGTATTTTCATGGATCATTGTGGCTTGGCAGCCTTGTGTCGTGCTGGTGGCTTGGTGCTCTGGAAAGTGTGCTTGCTGCATGTGACTGCTTGAAGTAATTACAGCACTGGTAGTGATGATAATAGCCAAGTGGATAGTGTACCATGTCTGTGATCTGCACCGTGCCAGGAGGCTTGAATCCTGTGGGGAGATTGTCATTCTCATTTTACAGATGTGGAAACTGAGGCTTACTGTCTTAAGGTCACACTTTCTGCAAGTGGCAGGGTTGGGATTTCTTCTAGGCCAAGGCTCCTCTGACTAGGGCAGATACATGGCCACTTGTCCTTCCAAGGAAGGCATGCCTACTGGTTGGGCCCCCTGCCAGTACTAAGCAGGACTGGGATGAGCAGTCAGGTAGGGAGACTGTCCCAAGACAGCGCTGGGGTTGGGGGAGTAGGTAGAGGGAACTGAAGTCAGAGACCAGATCATGGAGATGCTGAATGCCAAGTTGAGGGGTCTGAACAGGACTCTGTAGACATGGGGGGTCAGAGAAGCCTGGGCAGGAAGGGTGGACAAAATGATGGCAGGAGCCACATCGGCAAGCCATCTACCCAGAGAGAATATGTCGACAAGCTTGCTTGGGGGAAGAGACAGGAGGACTGGCCTGAGGGAGGAAGCGAACTCTGCAAGTCCAAGACTGGGCTGCCCACTCCCTTGGGAAGGAGCTGAAAGTTTGAGCAGACCCAGCTCTGAGCCCATCAGAGAGGTGGGTTGGGACACGTCTGGGGGTGTTTGTCTCTGGGTTGTTGTTGTCTGTTTACCAACTGATCTCCTGCCTTTGGCTGCAGCTGGGAGCTTGCGAAAGCTCATACCTGCAGCTGTCTTGGCCTCACTGTCTGTTTCACTGCTGCTGAGGTATCCCAGTGAGTTACTTGGCCTCCCCTCCCTGTTGGGCCTCCAGGAACCCTGCCTGCCTTCCTGCTGCCTGTCCTCCAGGGCCTCAGGCCGCTCAGACCTCAGTGGAGTCTTGCTTTGGCCCAGCCTCCCTGGCGCCCCTTGGTGCTGCCTCTGTGTGTTCCCTGCCACCACCCTTGTCTACTGCACTTCACTGAGGCTGCACCCTCACCCCACATTTACACTGGTTTTCTTTCCAGGCAAGTTCACACCTGTTTCCAGTTTACCACTTCTCCAGCCTTGTGAGATCAGCAGATGGACCATAGCCCCTGCCAGACCAGAGGCTGGGTTCCTCCTGGCTAAGTGCCACATTGGAAAAAGGCCTGAGTGATAGGATCCCTGGGTTCCACTTCTGGCTCTGACATCACTCCCTGCGTGACCCTGAGCAAGCCCTTCTTTCCCTCTGGGGAGAGGGAGAGGTAGACAAGATGATCCTTATAGTAGCCCCAATTCTGAGAGCCTTGAAAGACCGAGCTGAATCCTTTATGATGTAAACATGCCCTGCCCCTTCCAGTGTGGCCAGTGTGACCCATGTGAAAGGCCTGGTCCATAGGTCTGGTTGTTAGACACAGTCAAAGAGGCAGCATCCAAAAGCCAAAAAGTTTAGTGGAGGGATTCGCCTGTCAGCCTCTGGCTCTGAAACCCATCACCGAGCCCATCAGTCCCCCTTATCTCTCCTCCTCAATCCTCTCATGTCCCACCTGTCCCGAGTCTCTCTCTCCTCCACATCTACCATCACATAACACTCTGTTTCCCAGCCTGGACATTCTTCTGCTTATATGGTGACATCACTGTTGGCCAGAAAGTCATTCAATGCTCCCTACAACCACCCTATGCAATACATACTCTTTTCCCCATTTAAAGATGAGCAGAGAGAGAAAAACCCAAGCTAAGTGGCTCATCCAGGTTTTCCCAGTCAGTAGTGGCAGTGTGGGGATGATCCAAGGTCAAGCCCCAACCCTCCTGCTCATCAACTGTGTGGCCTTGAGCCAGGGGCTGCTGCTTTCTCTGAGTTTAGCTTCCTTCCTCTTTGTAGCACAGAACTCCCCTTTTGGAGGTGGGCGTCTGTGGACGGGCCCGGGCCTGTCACCAGCTGTGTGTCGTCAGCAAATCATTCAACCTCTCTAAACTTTGAGGCCTTGTCTAGGAATAGGGAAAGCAATGAGCATTTCACAGGGTTGGTGTGGGGATTACAAGAGAGGACACTAACAGAGAGCTGGAGTTCAGTTAACCACCATTTATCGGAAGCCACCTAATTTCTAAAGTGAATAGGGCCCTGTGGATGGACACGCGGGTTGCTTCTAGTTATCCTATTAGAAATACAACTGCAGTGAACATCTTTTTGACTCTCTTGGATTCTTTCCCAAAGAATAAAGTCCCAGGGATTGAGTGCTGCAGAGGTCAAAGGGCACGGACACAACACAAGTTAGTAGCTTCTTGTTTTAGGTAGGATTGCAGGGCCAGATAGACCAGCGTGTGAATCCTCACGGGGCTATTTCCTAGTGTGTAACCTTGGACAAGGGACTCTACCTCTCTAAGGCCCAGACTTCTTATCTATAAATCAGGGATCATAATTTTACCTGTCTCACAGGATCAGTGCCTGATAAGAAGAACGTGCTCACAAACCCCACCTTTTATTATGGCCTGACTTGCTCTGATCACCCTTCCTCAGTTAATCAACAGGGAAGCTGAGGTCAGATGAGGGAAGTGCTGCCTGTCAAGTTCACACAGTCCATGCTGGTAGCCCAGATATGTTTGGGGCCTGTTGGGGGTCTCTTTTGAAGGCCCTTCAAGACTTGAGCCAGGGCCGGAATTGAAATGCGTAGAACCGGGTGTGGTGCTCACACCTGTAATTCCAGCACTTTAGGAGGTGGAGGCGAGAGGATTGCCTGAGCTCACAGGTTTGAGACCAGCCTGGGCAACTTGGTGAGACCGCATCTCTAATTTTTAAATAAATAAATAAAAATTAGCCAGCATGGGGATGCATACCTGGAGTTCTAGCTACTTGGAAGGCTGAGGCAGAAGGACCTGAGCCCAGTAGGTTGAGGTTGTGGTGGCCGTGAGCATGCCACTGCACTCCAGCCTGGGTGACAGAGTGAGAAGATGACTCAAAAGAAAAAAGAAATGGTGTAGAAGCTACGGTGGCTGAGATCTCATTCAGCAGGGGTGGAAATAGGGAAGGAGGACCTTTGGATAAGAGTTCCAAATTTCTCTCCATGTCCTAAACGATGCCTGGCTGACACCCTGCTATTTCCTTTTCCACCTCCATGCTGTTGTTTCTGCGGTTTGCTCCTAGAATGTTCTCCCTGGCCAACCTTCTCATCCACAGGACTGTGATGGGGAGGAGCCTCCTTCATCTCTGTTGATTGAATAGAATGACCTTGGAGAATTTCAGAGTCGGTTATGACCAATCTCATATTTTCTAACAGAGAGAGAAAAACCCGAGGACATCTGGTCTACCCATTAATCAATTTCCTGCATACCTATTATGAGCTTAGGGTAACTAAGAACTTGGCTGGGATGGGTCAAAATGTGGCAGAAGCAACATGGTTCAAGTCTACTCTCTATCATTCCTTCCCTGGGACCTTGGGATTATTATGACCCCCCTCTCTGGGCCTCAGTTCTTCTACCTCTAAAATGGAGGCGATAAGCCGGCCCATCTCTTGCGGCCAGTGTGAGTAGGACTGGAGAGGCTGTGCCAAAGTTACATACACATGTAAAGTGGATGACCTCAATGGGGGTGGGTGCTCCCATGAAACAGACAGTGGGCTCAGGTCTGGAGTCAGGAGGTCAGGGACCAGAGCCCGGATCCTTCACTTAACCAGCTGTATGACCTTGTCTGATCACCTCCCCACTCTGAGCTTCTGTTCCTCCTCTGCGAAGTCACCCCCTCAAAGAGCCCTTCCCCAGCCCACCTTCAACCTGTCCTTCATTTCTGTGACAGCCCTGATCACAAGTTGCAGTTATTTTATTGGCTCCTTTTTTATTGTCTGTCTCCCACCCAGCTCCGGAATATACGCTCCATGAGAGCAGGGATTTTTATCTGCTTTGTTCCCTGCTGCATCCCCAGGATCTAGCTCAGGATCAGCACATAATAGGCACACAGTAATATCTGTTGAATGAATGAATGGATGAATATGGGAGTACAGTGGAGTGAGTACCTCCTACGTCCCAAGGGTGGTTAGAGACAAAAGGAGACGAGATGTACAATGTGCCTAGTCCAACACACAGTAGGCTCGCTCGGTGAGAATGTAGCCTCTGTTACTACCCTGAAGACACACTGTGCTGCTGCCTCCCAGGAAATAGCCCAAGGTGCGGGGCAAGGCGCTCAGCAGCTCTCACGGTGCAGCCTCCACTCCCTGGCTTGGGCCAGGCCCTCTAATTGCTCCCGTCTCCTTGGCAGCCTCAGCAGCCATCTAATGAGTTTGCACCCGGCTGGCCCCGGGCTTGGCCACACAGCCCAAGCCTGCCTGCCCATCTGTAGGCAGACAAAGGCCCTCTGTCCCTGGGATCTACTTTCTGCCTGCTCACTGCATCCCTGACAACCCAGAGTTCCCGACTGCCAAGCTCCGCTTCTGTAGCGAAGGGGCCCGAGACTCCCACATGGGCCGGGGGCATTTGCCCTGGTGTGTGGAACCCTGGGTCTGGGCCTTGGGGTATCATTATCGAGAGCCTGGTTTTGGAACCTGGCTGCCTGGGTGGGAATCATGCCACCCAGCTGTGTGTCCTTGGGCAAGTCACACACCTTCCTAATCCTCAATTTCCACATCCGTCAAGCAGGGGTAGATTACATGAGCTCATGGTGTAAGGATCTCAGCACAGCACTTGGCACACATGAAGAGCTATTATAATTGTTGGGGACCCTGTTTTGAACCGGGTCCTCAGTCTGCTCATCTGTTGAATCAGGGTTGCCCAATCTCAGCATCACTGACATTTGGGAGTGGGCAATTCTTTGTTGTGAGGGTGTTCTATGCACTGTAGGATGTTCAGCAGCATCCCTGGTATCAGCCTCCCCAAGTTCAAGGTCTTCTGTCAAACTCTGAAGTTCCGTGAATTGCTTCAGGACCTCTGGATCCTGCTCTGTGGTCTGAATCATTGCGAAATGAGTTGTAAGTATTCCATCTGTAAACATTCCTCCCGAAAACACCCTCCTGACTGAGTTCTCTAGTCCAGGGGTTCCAAGTGCTTCAGGCTGCAGGCAGTGAAAGCTAGGACCCGGAGGATGATGGTGGCTTCTGAAATTATGTAAGGGCTGTAGCAGGATCCAGCCCTGGGCACCTGAAAATCCCTCGGGATGTTGCTATGATGTCTCTTTGGAGACTCTCATTGTCCTCCTATGCACGCAAGGTCACAGGCCCATTATCCTTGTACCTACTCTGCTCTCTGTCTTGCTGTGCTCCCCATCCCAGACTTGACCAAGACGACCCCTCTGCCCAGCAATCACTACTGCTGCCATCTCCCTAAACATCCTTTCCCATCACTCTCTCCCTGCAGTCCTGAGCTCTCTTTCCCCCTCCAGCTGCTGTGTCTTTGAGGGCGATGTCCCTCCTGCCCCAGCACCCTTCCCCAGGACCTTTCGGACCTAGCTCTAAGGTTGCCTCCTCTTGAGGTTCTCCCAGATGCCTCTCCCAGGTTCTCCCAGACCTGAGCTCAGCGCGCGCTGGATCACATGTCTGTTCAGCAAGGCATCCCGTTTATTTATGAGGCTGTCTGTCTGCCCCCAGTCCCAGGAGCCTCAGGGCAGGGCCCTGTCTGATTCATCGCCTGGTGCAGGGTCTGGCCAGCATCAGGAACGTGTGCTGAGCGGCCCTGATGTGAGCTGGCTCTGGGAGGAGGCATTGTGGCTGGCTGGCACAGAGCTCCAGCCCAGGGCTGCTGGGTGGCAGGGACTCACCCTCCTTCAAGATTCCCTCACCACTGCCTCCCTCCTTCTCCTTCCGTTACTGGGTCATTTATTCAGCAGCTTCCCTTGCTCATTCATGCATCTGTTTGCTCCTCCACACACCCACTAAGGGGGAGTTCATTCATTAATTCGCTTCTTCACTTGTTCATTTATTCATTTCTTCACTCACTCCTCTATGCATCGAAAAAACATTTCCTGAGATCTGCTGCCCTCTGTAGAAGCCCTGGAGACGCAGAGAGAAACGGGTCTCCAGCCCAGCTCTGAAGCCCTTCTCTTCAGGAGCAGTGGTGTTGGTGATGGGGACACAGACACATAAATGAATAGCTGTAGTCAGAATGGGAGTGGCTGTGATCGAGGAATGTGTGATGTGCAGCCAAGGGATCCAAGCAGGCTTCACAGAGGAGGTGACATTGGCTTAGGGCCTCGGAGATTAAGAAGTACCAAGCAAGGGCTGGAGAGGCTGGGCTCCAAGCTCGGGGCTGAGGAGGAAGAGAGGTGGAGGAGTTGGGGAAAACACGGTTTCTAGGGGACACAGGGACAGCTTGGCTGGGTGACCAGGGAAGGACAAGAATTGTGTTCAGACCCCATCCTTCATCCAGACATACTGAGTGCACTAGTATGTATCCAGTGCCTGCCATGAGCCAGACAGTGTCCTATGACCTGGGGATACAAGTGTGGGGAGACAGAAAACAGAGAAAACAAACAAAAGATGTTATGTCAGGTGGCACTGAGTGCTTTGGGAGCTAGAGAGCAGGGGACGCCTTGCTAACTGGCTTGCTCAGGGAGAATGTCCTGAACAAGGCAACGTTTATGAGTGGCACTGTGTCTGGTGAGGGTGTCCAAGCAGTTTCCTGCTGGGAATGTCGCCTGCTTGTCAACTTAGTATCACATCAGCTGCTGGCATCAGGCTGGGCACTGAGCAGCTGTGAAGCCACTAGCTGTGCTTTCATCTGGGTCTCCTGCCCTCCCCGCCGGGCTGCCCCTGGGCAGGGGTGGGGTCTTCATCTTGGAACCCTGGTGCTTAGCATGGGGCCTGCCATGTGTGGCCTCCCAGGGACGGGTCAGGATGGGGCTATAGAGTCTGGACAGTTGTTGCCCATCCAGGCAGGTGTCAGGGTGGGTTGGGGAAGCTCAGGGGTCCAGAGTGTTCTGGGTGCCCCTGGGGTCTGGGACATCTTCCAGTAGGAGCCCAGCCTTACCCTGGAGAGGTGAGCATGAGGGAAAGGGTGAAGCAGTTGGCCTCGCCCTCCAGACCCATCCATACTCCCAGGCAAGGCAGCAAGGGGAGTCCTGAGGTCCCCTATTCTGGCCTCTCTGAGAATGGCGGTTCTGAAAGTAAGGCCCATGTAGTATCCTCTGAGAAGCCACACTGAGGCTTTTCTCCTCCTGGAGCCAGTGGCTCTGGAGAGGGATAGAGTCCAGGGACCAAGCCTACAGCTAGGCCCAGGGAAAAGAGAGAAGTGGGTAGGATGGACAGGTCCTGCGACCCTGTCCCTGCTCAGTTCTTACATCTTTTCTTCCTCCCCCTCCCCAACCTCTGAGCCCAGGGCCCAGCCTCTCCAGCCCTTCTTTTGGGTAAGAGATCAGCTGGGGTTCCTTCTGGCTGGGGGAATGTCAGAGACAGGCCTGCATGGAGTGCTTAGGACTAAGCTGAGAACAGGGCCTTAGAGAGGGATAGGGACCCTAGGGCAGAGCAGGGTCCATGGGTATGGGCTGTAGCCCCTGGTCCTGAGAGGCTGCAGCCCCCTCCAGAGATGCCAAGGAACCTCAGCTGTCCAAGGAAGGTGCAGGGCACTGGGGGGTGGTGCGGAGTAGCACTGCTCTTGCAGGAAGAGTGTGAGCAGAGGCTGGGAATTTGTGAGGAAACTCTGGCTTCAGATAGGTGTGGATGTCTTAGGCTCTGAGACTCTGGGTTGAGAGGGAGGAGCCAGGCCTTGAACCACATAGCCACATCCCCTCCCAGCTCCCAGGAGATGTCCAAGTGCTGCAGTATGGCGAAACTTTGACAGGTTTTCCTGTGGCAGGGAACATCCACTCCTTTGGACCAGGTAGGGTCACACCATTGTAAGTTGTTGGAATCTACGTCTAAATTTTAAAGAAGTCTGGTTACTTCTTGAGTCATTTCTTTGTCTAGTGGATACACTTCTTGCAGAACAAGCACCAAGGGAACTTGGATATTTTGAATTACTTTGTAATCTTTGGGATTTTAAATTACAAATACAATTTATGCTTACTCAAAACAGTCAAACATTACAGTAATACACAACCTAGAATCTCTTCTCTCAAATTTTCTCCCCAGAAATCACCACTGCTAACAGTTTAGAAGTTTTTCTAGATTTTTGTATGAATACTAGTGTAAGACAGATATCTTCCTTGAAATATAGCAGTATGTATTTCCTCTCCTATTTCTGTATGGGATTTTCCTCCTATTCAGCCGGACTCATCCCTTTGTCTCAGGGAGGATTAAAATAGATAGAACAGTGGTATAAAGAGGAATAAAGAACAATGTTTAGTTAAAAATAGGACTTAGAACAGGATCTCTAAGCCCATAACAAGACAAAAGTCTTGAAAGCTGTCTTTGCTGAGTCACATATTGGTGAGGATGCTTTGGGCTGCAGATAACAATAAGACCAACACAAACTTGCTTAAACAATGAGACATATTGACTCAGGTAAACAGACTCCAGAGGTAGGGTGGGCTTCAGGGCTGGCTTAATCCAGCAACTCTGGCCCATTTCTTTATAGCTCCCTTGGCTGTACTCTTCTCTGTTTGATGATTTCAACTGTGGGCTGGCTTCCCTCAGAATTGTCATATGTCTCTTCCTAAGAGCAAGAAAGCACTTTCCCCAAGCTCCCAGAAAGTCTTCCCTTGTACCTCAGCTAGGTCGTAAGCCCTTCCTGGGGTCAGGTCCTGAGTTTCTGGATTAACCACCATGACAGGTGGGGTGGAAATCCATGACACTTGTCAGAATTGTCCCTGGAATTGAAGTTGAGGTCAGTTTCCCCTGAAGTCATTGGTGATGTGGGTGTGGGGGTGGATTCCATATTTCAAACTGGGGTATTATCAAGAAGAGGGGCAGGGAAACAGAAGACAGTAGAGAGTCAATATCTCTCTACTATGAAAGAGAGAATGTAGATTTCTCTGTTCCCAATACTTCCTTGTAGATAACAATAGCAAACCTTGGAGGACTAGACTTGGAGTTTTACTTTAAGCCACAGGTAGAGAGGATTTAGGGTGTAACATAAGAGATGTCCCTGCACAGCTTGGGAGGGAGTGAGGAGCCACCAGGGAGTCAGAAAAGCATAAGTATATAAAGCAAAATGAGGGGAAGCACTGTCCACCCTTGCCTCGAGCCCTAGCCCCAGATGGGGACTTCTGCCCATTTCTAGAACTCAGTAGAGTGCTGTCTGGAGAGATGCTTGGCCCATGCCCACAGGAGAGTAGAAAGAGCAGTGGGGGGTGGGGAGAAGGAGGTACCAGTTTCCTAGGGCAGCTGTGACAAGAGACCACGGCCTTGGTGGTCCAAAATTAAGGTGTCAACAGAGCTGTACTCCCTTAGAAGGTCTAGGGGACAATGTGTTCCTTGCCTTTTCTGGTTTCTGGTGGCCGTCCTCACAGCTGCCTCACTACTCCAGTCTCTGCCTCTGCCTCCACAGGGCCTTTGCCCCCATTTCTAGGTCATTTCTTCTGTGCCAAATATCTCTCCGACTCTCTCTTCTAAGGGCACTTGACATCGGATTTATAGCTCACCTGGGTAACTCAAAGCGAGTTCATCTTGAGATCACTCATTACCTCTGCAAGGACTCTTTTCCCAAATCACATACACAGGTTCTGGGAATTAGGATGTAGTTATATGTCTGGGGGGCATTCACCCTCCTGCAGAGGGTTTAGGCAGAGAGAGGACCAGGGATTATGCCCCAGATGTGAGTGTCTCCTGTGTGGTATCAGAGGGATGCCTCAGTGTCCCAGCATCTTGACAGTGGGAGGACACAGAAGGCCACCGAGAGCTCTGGTGGGTCCCTTGCCTGTCAGGACCCTGGACAGGGGCACGGAGACCTTGAAGTCCCAGGAAGATCTCGAGATTTGCCCTCGTGGGTCCTGGCCAGTCTAGCTCCTCCGGGCCCCTGCCAGTCCTTGCCCAAGTAGAACAGACCCTGCATTCTACCTGTTTGTGCAACTAGGACACAAACCAAGGCCTAGAGACCAGCAGAATGAGATACTCCAACAGGAAAGTGATATGGGGCCCAGAGGACCTTTCCTTGATCCCATGAAGACAACAAAGCTTCTAGCTCATAGACTCCATCTTGGGAGGGAGACACCTTGTGAGCCAGGGGTAGGGGGGGAGCTCTGATGGGAACTGACATTTACATCAACTCAATCTTTCCCTCAAAGAGAATGAGTTACCTTTAAGTGATAAATTACTTTTTCTCCGTTTTCCCCTAAGTGTATAGATTATGTTCCTGCAAATGACAGGGCTTCTAGGTTTTACTTTGCAGAAACAGGCATGTGCTATACATATTATTCTGTGAATTGCAGAACACATTCCACACAGACATATTTCTATGGCAGTATAATTTAGAGTCATCTTTAAAAAAAAAAAAATCCACAGACTGAAATTTGTTTAACCAGGCCCTTTTTGATGAACAGTCAGGTTGTTTGTTTAATTTAACTGAATCAACAAGTGAATCAAGGCCAGACGTGGTGGCTCACTCCTGTATCCCAGAACTTGTAAGACTGAGGCAGGAGGGTTGCTTGAGTCCAGGAGTTTGAGAACACCCTGGGCAACATAGTGAGACCTTATCTCTACAAAAAATAAGAAAATTAGCTGGGAATGGTGGTGTATGCCTGTAGTCTCAGTTATTCAGGAGGCTGAGGCAGGAGGATCACTTGAGTCCAGGAGTTTGAGGCTGTAGTGAGCTGTGATCATACCACAGTACTCCAGCCTGGGTGACAAAGTGAGACTCTGACTCCAAAAACAAAACAAACAAACAAAAAAACCAATGTCTATTCATGCTAGAGTTACCAAAATACAATATTTCTTTCCCTTTCTTCGAAATCTATATAACTCTGTCCTCACATTTCAGCAGGTGAACAAACCCTTCCCAACTTCTAGAACTCTCTGGGAAGTGAGGTTGAGGATAGTTTGCTAAGACTTGGCCCTTTGGGTGTGACATTCTGGACTCTTAGACTTAAATGCTGGCAGCACCAGCTTCATTTTTCATTAACCAATTGTCACTTACAGAAGGGCAGCAGGACATGGATATTTGCCTCATAACATTCCAGTTGCAATGGCCCTTTCAAGAGGCACTTCCTGCAATCTGTGTATCCCTGGGATGTGAAGATGCAGAAAGGGCTTGGCTGTACTCTCACTTACTGTGTTAATGAGAACCTTTCATGTTGCAAGTGACAGAAACTCTAATAAATGTAAACAGAGCAGGATGTGCATTGGCTCACATAAATGAGAAGTCCGAGGGGTTCCAGACATGGCTGCATCTGGCTGTTAATTGACGTCATTAAGTCTATCTCTCTTTCCATCTCTCACCTATGTCTGCCTGTTTTTTTCTGGCAGATTTTCTTCATATGATGTCAAAGTTCCACCAGCTGCTATAATCTCATCCTTGCAGCTCACTATCTCAGAAGAAGAGTTTCCAGAGAGATCTAGCAAAATTCTCAGGGAAGACTCCTATTGACCTGGCTTGGGTCATGTGTTTGTTCTTGAGCCAATGACTGTGCCCAGGGGATGGGTACTCTTGTTTGCTAGGTATAGCTCCCCTGCCTGGGCATGTGGGAAGTTCACCCTACCTGAGCTATATGGACAGAGCAGGACTAATAGGGGAGACACAGAATGTCAGAGGAAGACTACACTGACAATCAGGAGTCCATTGCACTGGTTTCCCACCAGGTCTGTCAGGATTGCTCCTCTGTCTATAGAGAAGATGCTTGTTATTTGGATGCAGAGTTGGGTATGGCTTGGCTCCAAACTGATTGCTATCCAGATCAGATGGACCCTGCTCAGACCTGTCTCAAGTTCCCACTTCCCAATCTCCCTCAGGCCAAAACAGTGGTGGTAGTGGGGGTGAGGGTGGCCCATCCAAGCCCACACTCCTGGGCCAACCTTTCCCAGACCCTCTGCCTTCATGGCACAGGCTCCACAGACAGTGCAAACAAATGCAACTTTTCTAAACTGCGAGAAGGCCCCCAAGGAAAAGCACAGCCTGAAGTCAGGTGCATGAGGATACCTTCTGCCTGTGCTCAGTCCTTTGCTTAAATCCAGCCCTTGAGGTCAGTCCTATCCACCCTGACTTCCACACAGTGCTCTGGCCTCTGAGAGAGAGCAGTGTCTACCTCCCTGGAAACCCTGACCTCTTGGTTCTTGCCCTTGGACCAGGGCTCGAGCCTAGTGTGGAACCTCTCTGCTGTGTCTCCTGGCTGCAGGAGGCAATTTTGGATTTTGGGGTGCTTGCTGTTCTGGGAACTGAACTGAGGACAGAGGACTAGGGGGTCCCTGGAAGATAACATTCTCAGATGGTCTTAGTGACCTAGCCCAGCAAGGCACAGATGGGGCTCCCTCTCCAGAGCCTCCCGAGGGGCACCCTTCCCACCTGATCTTCACGGTAGGGCTCTGCTGGCCCCCACCCCAGTCTCCTGTCCTTCCCTTTACTGGTGCAGCCTCCGGCTAGACAATGCGCTTCTCCCCTCTGGGCCTTTGTCCACATTCCCCCCCTGCAGGAATGCCCTCACCTGCCTGACCAATCAAGTCTCGCCCTTGGAAGTCCAGCTTCACTTGAGAAGGCACCTTACAACAGCCGGATTCCAATGGCTGATGGCAGAAAATGCTGAGTCAGTGTGTTCCTCCCAAGGGCCAAGGCCTGCAGCGTGGGAAGGCTGCACTGTCATGAGGGCCAGGGACTTAACGTGCCCCTGCCAGCACACATACACCCTGAAATAGCCCTCAACCCATGGCCGACAGGAGTCAGCATATAACAACCCAGCTCCCTTGGTCCATGGGTGGGATAACTCAAGGTGCATGGTTCACAGTTTCCCACAATGTCCCGTGGGATTGAACTCCAGATGGCCAAGGTGACAACATGCTTGTCAATACACTGACTTTCCCGTTCCCCTGTCCCTCTTCCTCACTCTCCTCTAGCGTCTTCGAAGAGCACCTACTGTTATGGATTGATTTATGTCGCCCCAGATTCATATGTTGAAACCCTGACCTCTACAGCGATTGTGTCTGTAGCTAACTACCTGTAGGGAGGTAATGAAGGTTAAATGAGGTCTTGGTGGGGTGGGGGCTTACCCCAATAGGACTGGTGTCCTTACAAGAAGAGGAAGAGACACGCAAGAGTTCTCTCTTCACACACACACAGAAAAGAAGCCATATGAGGACACAGAGAGGAAGCGGCATCTACAAGCCAAGAAGAGACGCTTCACCAGAAACGGAACCCTGACAGGCCTTGATCTTGGCCTTCCAGCCTCTGGAACAGTGATAAAATAAATACTACTGTTTAAGCCACTCAGTCGGTGGTATTTTGTTATGGCAGCCTGAGAAGACAAATACACACCTGTCAAATGAACTATTTATACTCGACTTGCTGTCTCTGGGTCTGCTCCTAGGGCACCCATACAAAGACAGGGGCTCACCTTCATTAGACATCAGAGAAATGCAGATTAAACCACAATGTGATGCCATTTCGCACATCCCAGAATGGCCAGAAGGAAATCTGACCATACTGGACACTGGTGAGAATGGGAAGCTGTCATGTACAGCTGATAGAAATGTGAGCTGGCAAATCTCTTGGGAAATTGCTTGTCAGTGTCTAATAACAATAAAAATATGTAGACCCTGTGACCCAGCCACCTCACACCAGCCCAAATACATGTGTGTGTCCATGAAAAGACAGGTGCAAACATGTTCAAAGCAGTACTCTTTGGGATAACTTCAAACTGGAAGCAGTCTCACTTTCTTCAACAGACAAAATCAACAAATTGTAGCATAGTTGCCCAACAAAATACTATACAGCAACAAAAAAGAAGAAGCTTCTGTACATGCAATAAAATGGACAAGTTTCGGAAATACAATGTACAAAGAAAGCTAGGACAAAAGAATGCATACCACAAGATTCAATTTACATAAAGTTCAGATGCATAATATTCATGCAGAAGAGTGTACAAATCATAAAATCACAAATATACAACTCAATGAATTTCCACGAACTGAAAACACCCAAATAGCTTGCAACTGGAACAGGAAATAGAACATGACCACTATCCCTGAAATAGCCCTCACCTGTGACAGAAGTCAGTGTGTAAAAATCCAGCTCCTTTGTTCCATGGGTGGGATGACTCTAAGGTATGTGTGGTTTACAGTTTCCCAGAGTGGCCCCCTGGAACTGAGCTCAAGGTGGCCAAATAATAAAGTTCGACCAACTTTATGTAAATAATCCCCTCCTGCCCCTTTTCAGTCAATGACATCCCAGGAAATCACCAGCTTGACTTCTGACACCATAGATTCATTTTGCCTGTATTGAAACTGTGTATAAACGGAATATTATGGTATGTACTTTTCATTTGAGAGATCATCTATATGTTTTTGCGCAGTTGTAGTTCAATTTATATACTCATTCTGCTATTGCTGGACTTTTGGGCAGTTTCCAGTTTAGGCTACCATAAATAGTGATACTATGAACCTTCTAGTTCATATTTTTTTGGTGAACATATCTAGGTATTTCTTTTGGGCGTATGAAGGGAGACCCAAAATACCCCAGAACTTATTTATAAAAAGTTGTGTATTTATTCTCACATGTTTAAACTTCAGTCACCTTCAATGTACTCTCTGTTTGATGCCATACATTTATTGAGACACCTTTTCCACTGCTCAAAACAGTTTTGAACTCGTCCATTTTGATACCTTATAGTGCTTCTGCCAGTTTTTGTTTCACCTCTTCCACATCAGCAAAACATTTCCTTTTGAGGTTTTTTTCATCCAGGGAAACAAACAAACAAAAAGTTGTTCAGGGGAGATCAGGGAGGGTGGGACGTTGGAGTCATGCTGGTTTTGGTCAAAAACTGCTGAACACTCAGTGCAGTGTGGGCAGGTGTGTTGTCATGGTGGAAGAACCTGTTACCTGTTTGCCACAACTCAGGATATTTCTTCCACAAATCATGAAACAAACTTCTTAAAACTTCCAGATAAAACTTTTAGTTGACTGATCCAGAGGATCAAATTCCAAGTGTACTACAAGAGGCCTGCCCTCCAAAAAGATAATTCCAGTTTAGCCGGGCCCGGTGGCTCAGCCTATAATCCCGTGCTTTGGGAGGCCGAGGTGAGTGGATTGCCTGAGCCCGCAGGTTCGAGACCCGCCTGGGCAACTTGGTGAGACCTCATCTCTACAATAAATAATAAAAAAAAATTAGTCAGGTGTGGTAGCGCGCGCCTGTAGTTCCAGCTACTTGGAAGGCTGAGGCGGAAGGATCACCCGGAGCCCAGCAGGTCGAGGCTGCGGTGGCCGGGAGCGGCCACTGCACTCCAGTCTGGGAGACAGAGTGAGACTCCAACTAAAAAAAAAAGATAATTCCAGTTTTTGGGGGGTCCTCCATGAATAACTAGATGAAGAGTTGCTGGTTCATCGTTTGCTTTTTTTTTTTGAGCTGGAGTCTCACTCTGCCCGGGCTGGAGTGCAATGGCACGCACGATCACAGTCACCCCAGCGTTGACCTGCTGGGCTCCAGCGATCCTTCCGCCTCAACCTTCCAAGTAGTTGGAACTACACGCCTGTCAATTTTTTATTTTGTTGTAGAAATGAGGTCTCGCCAAGTTGCCAGGACTGGTCTCGAACCTGCGGGCTCAGGCAATCCACTTGCTTTGGCCTCCCAAAGTGCTGGGATTACAGGCTGAGCCACCGAGCCAGGCCTGTTTGCTTTGATTTCATTTTTTACCTTCTCTCTTTGTCTTCCCACCTCTGTCCTTTCTGCTTTCCTCATCCCCTCTTAGAGTACCCAAGGAAGTCTCTGATTCTCCCTCCAGGCTGAAGTCAGTGGGTCTCAATTTCCCACTTTGGCTGGGGCATGCCTGCTTACTCCAGGAACTTCTTGAGGGTGTAGGATTAGTCTATGGTTCCTTTAACCTCCTTGGCCCTGCTCCTGGCATACCTGGGGCCAAAGGTATCACAGAGCAGCACCGACACGCAGCCCAGCCTCACAGGCCACATTCAGGAAGAGGGGCAGTGAGTAAGTCTCAGGTCAGGGCCAGGTCAGGTGGAGGGAAAGGCTGGAATGGACAGGGCATGACCCAGGCCAGGTGGTGGCTGGGGCTGAGAGGTCCAGGGTTTTCTGGGTGGAGACCTATCTGGGCCAGATAGGTATGGAAACTCCTGACCCACCAAGTGGGGCCAGCTTCCTTAGACAAAGCCTGTCTGCTTGTCTCTGTGCCTCTGTTGCCTCTTCTGACAATGGAAAATTAGAGTTGCTTCCTCGCCTGACTGCAGGCTAGAGGAGATTGTAGATGCTCACCTGGGCCAGTGAGGCACCGGAAACTCATTTCACAGCCAAGAAGGCTGAAGCTCAGAGAGTTTGAGGGGCTTTTCTGCATCACACAGAATTTGAACCAAAGTCTGTCTGGTTCTTCCCACTTCGGAGGCTGTCTTGGGGCTGACATGGTATGATTCGAGGGGTACACAGAGAGCCAACCCCACAAATCAAGCTATGTCTTTTCCAGTGCTTGAGTTTCCACCATCAGAACCTTGTTGCTCTGGGTTAATTCATACCCTCTTCCGAATGCACGTAGGGGCAAGGAGCAAGACAGACCACATCTAACGCTGTGTGTACCGAGGACTGCCGGGCAGAACTGAAGAAGGCGAGCTCTTGAAGGGCTGCCGTGAGCACTTCATTCCCTTCTTCACCCCCACCCAGGACCTGCCATTATATGAATGGGAAACAGGCCCAGAAGAAGGTACTGTGCTGCGCAAACTCACCCAGAACCCCAGCTCAGACAGCCTCTGTGCTCTGCCTTCAAGGACCCAGGCCAGAGAAGGTGCTGAAAACCCAGGGTTTTTCAGGCAGATTTGCCCTGGACCTTCAGGGCACCGGTGTCTGAGGGGAACTTCTGGAGAAGGGAGGAGGCTGGGTGTGCCTGGCCTGAGATAAGGTCTGCCTCCATTGGCTGCCTGGCAAACACCCACGCCTGCTCCCCCCTCAGGGCCCACACAGCTCCACGCCCCCGGGGACCTGACAGCATGCAGGGCCTGCCAGGGCTCCTTGGGGTTGCCCCAGACCTCCACTGAGCTGCTTTGAACCCCGACCAAGTCCCACGTCCCTTCAGAGCGAGGTTTCCTTGGCCACTCAGGCACCCACAGCCCCACACCTGCTGCCTCTCTGTCTTGGACTGGGGCCCCGAGAAACAGACCGGAACTAGGATTTGAGGGCAAGGGGTTTGTTTGTGAGGTGATTCCAGGAAGCCACGAGGACTGTGAGAAGTGAGCCAGGGAAGAAAGCCAGCCCAGGCAAGTCAATGAGCCGCAGGTGGAAGCCAGGGCCCAGCCCACATGGGACCTCCAGAGACGGTGCTGAATGAGGCTCAGAGCTGTCGCTCCAAGGAGGGAGCGAGCCAGGGTATTTTCCAGCTGCTCCCCAGGGTACAAACTCCAACCTCCGGGAACTTTCTGCAGCCCCTGGAGCAGAGTCACAGGTGCCAAGGGGATGTGTGTGTGGGGGTGGGTGGGTG
>NW_007258946.1:588799-606534 GCF_000164805.1 Carlito syrichta | reverse complement strand
GAGAGAAAGAGGAAGGGACAGAAAAAGCCTGGAGACTGCCCTGGAGTCGGAGGGCTTGGGTCCCAGCTCTGCTGCTGACTCATCTTCTTTGGGGGTCAGTTTCTATAAAATGGGAATAAAATACTGCTTACCTGCAGATGCGTAGTGAGTCTCACAAGTGATAAGGCTTGTAAGTGGCCCGGTGCTGCCAGTTCAGGAGGAGATTGATAAATGACGCTTTCCCTTCCCTCCTCAGGGCAAGGGTCAGGCTGACTCACCTGTCAGGGATACCCAACAACCAGCTGTTTGTATCAAACATTGCTGTTCACAGAGCCCTCACACACCCTTCCCTTCCCTCTTTATCTTCCATTTAAAAAAAAAAAAATCAAATAGTGACCGATATCTAAGCTGTGTCAGGCGGGGGTGGACTGAGGGAACCCAGGAATGCCCCGAATCTGACCGTTCCCTAGAGAGTTCACAGTCCAATTGGAAGGCACAAATATGTAGCCAGGTGGTGACACGGGCGTGGGCTTTGGCGGGTGATTAGAAGTTTGTGAGGGATGAGGAGGGCAGCTGGGGTGGGTGTGGCTAGAGATTGTTCTGGGGCAGGAGGGAGGTGATCAGAGAGAGGTGGGCAGGTGTCAGAGCTTGCATTCTGCACTTCCTTGCAACAGAGGCTTCGCGGCTACAGTCAAGGCAGTGGACAAGCCCCGCCCAGCTGCTGTCAGAGCAGGTGCTGACCTGCAGCCTCTGACTTCTAGGTCAGGGCTCTGCCTGACACACCTGCCCCCACCCTCCCCAGAGCCACGGGAGAGGGGATGGAGCTCAGGGATGGGGAGCCTGGGAGACTGAGGCAGGGCTTACTGCTCTGGCTCCCTACTCCCCTTCCCAACCCCTGCAGGAACTCACCCAGCACTGCTATCCTGGACCCCCTGTAGGCTGTGGGTGGGAAACCCTCCTTTTATGCTTCCGTTCAAATTCCATCTGAATTTTGCATCTATGATATAGCCATGTTTGTTTTTAAAATAAACAAGGGTTATAATGGCTTACTAATTGCTAAGATAATTAATCTTTATGTAAATAAAACAAGATGTTTATACAGTGATATTGTCGCTCAGCGTGCGTAGGGGACAGAAGTCTAGGCTAGGGATGGATGGGGGCCAGAAGAAAATACCATGTCATAGACACTGGGGTGGCACCTCTGAGGATGACCCCGCCCCTGTGCAAATGCACACTTGTTTTTTTGTTTTTTGTTTTTTAAAGATGCGGGATGCAAGTCAGGATTGGGTACATAAGTGGTCTAGGTACAGGTGAAGTTTGGGCATCCCTTTGGCCCTCACTTCATCTGGATTAGGATCAGGCACCCTTACTAATGTTATGTGCCCACCCCCTCCCCTGGCAGTGTCCTGCTGCTACCAATCCCTTTATTGTAGTATATGATAGGTGATCAGGGTCTATTTATGAGTGAGAACATGTGGTACTCGGTTTTTTGTTTCTGTGATAGATCACTGAGTATGATAAACTCCAAATGCATCCGAGTTGCTGCAAAGTTCATAATTTTGTTCTTTTTGTGACTGCGTACTATTCCATCATGTATATGCACCACATTTTTTTCCCTACCAGTTCAGTTTCAATGGGTAGCATGGTTGGTTCCATGTTTTTGCTATTGTGAATAGTGCTGCAATAAACATACATGTGCAGGCATCTTTTTTTGTAGAATGATTTGAGTTCCTCTAGGTATATTCCCTGATGGGGGATTGCTGGGTCATATGGAAGGTCAATTTCTAGTTCTTTTAGGAATTGCCACACTGTTTTCCATAGAAGTTGAACTAGTTTTCATTCCCACCAATTCTACATCCTTGACAGCATCTGGTTTTTATTATTATTATTATTAATGATGGCCATCCTGACTGGAGTTAGGTGGTATCTTAATGTGGTTTTGATTTGCATTTCTCTGATGATTAGTGAGGCTGAGCATTTTTTCATGTCGGCTGCTCATATGTCTTCTTTTGAGAACTATCATGTCTTTTGCCCATTTTTTAATAGGGCTGTTTGTTTTTTTCCTTTCGGTACATTTGAGTTCCTCATAGATCCTGTATGTTAGGCCTTTGTACAGTAGACAGATATTTTTTCCCATTGTTTGGGTTGTTTTGCCTCTCTCCTGATGGTTTCTTTTGCTTTGCGGAAGCTTTTCAGTTTGATAAGGTCCTACTTGCCAATCTTGTCTCTTGTGTCATGGGCTTTTGGGATTTTGATCAGGAATTGGTTGCCTATTCCAATTTCCATAAGGGTATCTCCTGTGTTTTCTAAGATTCTTAACGTTTGAGGTTTTACATTTTGGTCTTTGATCCATTTGGAGTTGATTTTTGTGTATGGTGATAGGTAGAGGTCCTGTTTCATTCTTCTGCCTGTGGTCAGCCAGTTTTCCCATCATCATTTACTGAATAGGTCCTCCTCTCCCCAGTGATTGTTGATGAAGGCTTTGTCAGAGATGAGTTGGTTGAGAAATTGAAGTTTTGCTTCCAGAATCTCTATCCTGTTCCATTGGTCTATATGCCTGTTCTTGTACCAATACCAGGCTGTTTGGATTATTGTAGCCTTATAATAAAGTTTAAAGTCTGGGAGTGTGATACCTCCCACTTTGTTTCTTTTGCTGAGGATTGTTTTGGCTATTTGTGGTCATTTATGTTTCCATATGAATTTCTGTATTGTCGTTTCTAGGTCTGAGAAGAATGATGAAGGTGATTTAATGGGTGCTGCAGCAAATGCACACTTGTGTGTGTGCTCATCTGCAGTGTTTCCATTCCACAAGTACACTCAGCAGGCCTGGATCCATATGCATGCGTGCACACCCTGGTGCCCATTCCCATCTGCACATGACTTCATGCACATGCTCTTACACACACTCAGACCCCTGCGTGTGTGCCCCTGCTACTCCTGTGCACTCACACACCCACAATCATGGACTTCCCTTCCAGCTTACAGGTGCACACACACCCTCAGACATGCATGCACATCTATGCAATCACAACCAGGCAAAGACACACACACATGCATGTGTCAACACGGACATACACATACACACAACAGGAACATATGCATGTGTGGGTTGGGTCTAAATACCCATCACATGAGTCACAAACCCAAACGCCTGGAGACACACAGAAGCATCCCCAGCTCATGTACAGGAACACATTTTACATGCAGACGCGCCCTTATGTGCATGTGTGCTCATACATGAATGACTCGTGCATGCACACTGTACACGTTAGCAGGTGGGACTCTGGTGTGCAGTGTCACAGGAAAGGAGCCTCAGATTCCAGGTCCTGTGCACACTCACAAGTACACTCACTTCCTCTACCCACACTGCCTCTCCCCTACCCCTAGTCTGCCACCTCCCAAGAGGAGCCCTCCTCCCACCCTGGGGATAATTAATGTACTTGGCATGGGCACAGCCTCCAGGAGGTGGATTCTGTACCCTTGTCCCGGGAGGGATGTCCCTAGACTGGCAACTGAAGTAGAGGACTGGAACCCAAAGGGACAGCAACCTGCCTGAATCCACACAGCAAAGCCCAGGCAAAGGCAACACTGAGGTCCAGCCTTCTGCAAAAAGCCAGTTTGGATCACAGGCTGAGAGGCCACTGGGACACCCCAGGCTCCCACTCTTCAAAACACCCATGGGTTCCGGTGCCTAAAGGGCCCTCATTGCAAATGCTTTCAGATGAAGATGCTGTCCCCATAAGGTCCCTGCTAAAAGACACATTTACCAAAGGAGGTGGGGGTCAGTGGAGAAAGAAACCGACCAGTCCTTCCTCTATGCCCTGGGGGAAAGGGCTGAGAGGCTGAGAGCAAACACCTGTCACAGAGGAACAGACCTGCAGCCAAGCTGATCCTGGAAGGCACTAGAGGGATTCTCTGAACCAGCTAGGGAGGATGCGGCACTCCATGCTCCTCAGCACCTTCAACCAGAGTCCAGCCAGGCTTATCTTTTACACATGAGATTCCATGTGAGGAATTGCTTCCCCCAGCCGATCCACAAACAAGAGTCTGTTAAAACCCAGTGCTGGGAAGGATGCGGGTAGCTGGGCACTCACATTCAGTGGCAGTAAGTGTGCAAAATAGAACCCCAGTTTTGGCAGAGTATTTAAAATGTGCATGTCCTCTGATCTAGCAATTTCAGTTCCAACCATCTATCCTTTATGGATAAAGAAGTATGAACAAGGTGCTCACTGCAGCATGTTTATAAAGACAGTAAAGGGAGACCGTCCAAACAGCACTGGTAGGCAAATGGTTAAATAAGCAGTGGTGTCTCCAGGCTGCAACACCAGGGCTGCTTAAATGCCAGTGGATCTGCCTGTACCGGCTGGAGCAAGGTCATGGGGTGAGGGAAGCAGGTCTCAGAAGAGTGAGGCTTGGGTTTCCACTTATTATTTTAAAACACCTCTAAAAAGTTGATGTGAATTATACATCTGAATCCATAGAAAATGGCTTCATACCCCACTTTGGGGGTGAAGTGGCAGAGGAACTTTCTCTTTGTTGTAGTTATTCCTCTGTTCTTTTCATTTGTTAAGCCACAGCTTTGTTCATGTACTATGTTACTTTTATAATTAAATAGAAAGCATTCGGGTTTATTTTCCCATTATTTATTTATTTATGTGTTTGTTGGTTTGTTTGTTTTAGAAGTAAGGTCTCACCCTGCTGCCAAGGTTGGAGTGCAGTGGTGCCATCATGAAGCTCACTGTAGCCTCAGTCTCCTGGGCTCATGATCCTCCCACCTCAGCCTCCAGAGTAGTTGGGAGTACAGGTGCCTCCACCAGGCTTGGCTCATTTTTTGTAGGGATGAGATCTTGCTATGTTGCCCAGGCTGGTCTCAAACTCCTGGTCTCAAGTGACCCTCCCACCTCTGCCTCCCAATGTGCTGGGATTATGGGCGCAAGCCCCCATAGCTGGCCCCATCATTTAATAGATGGGGACTCAGAAGAGGCAGAGCCTTGCCTGAGGCCTTGCTTTGGGTGGTGCTGACCAGGACGTTGGGGGCCAAGAGAGGAACAGCCCTGGCTGCCTACATGGGGATGCTGAAATGGGCTTTGGGATGCAGGCCTGTGGTGCTCAGTGGAGGGAGCAGGCCCACCTGGGTGTGGAGAGACGTCCCCTTTCTGAGAGAATCAGCTGTGTGCTGAGGTGGCAGTTGGGTATCTCTGGGTGTCCTGACTTCCTGGTCTTAGCTTGGGGTCCTGCCTGGTAGCCCCTGGTGCTGCCACCTTTGGAAATGCTGCTGAGCAGAGCCACCCTTTGCTAAGTGACACTGGGTGCTACCTCTGGAGCAGTTTGCTAAGTGTGCTGACTTACACAATATCGGTTTGACGGCAGAGGCAGTATGGTGCAGGGTTAAGGTCATCATCTCCAAAGCCCACCACTGCTTCTCACTAGCTGAGTGACCTTGCTGGGCTACTTCACTCTCTGATCTTGGTCTCTCGTCTATAGGTCAATCCCAATAGCACCTGTGAAGAGGGCCATGGAGGGTCCAGAGGAAGTTCTTAGACTGGAAAGTGGAACCAACCGAGATGTCTGTCCATTAGTGGATGAATGGATATATAAAATGTGTTCTAGATCATGGAATATTATCCAGCCCATAAAAAGAGATGAAGTACTGATACATGCTACAACCTGGATGAACCTTAAAAATATTCTGCTCAATGAGAGAAGGCAGACACAAAAGACCACATATTTTATGATTTCACTTATATAATGTCCAGAATAGTCCAATTTATAGAAAGAAGTAGATTAGTGGTTGCCTAGCACTTGGAGGTGGAGCAGGGGATTATCAAGAGAGATGACTGATGGGTAAGGGATTTCATTTTGGGGTGGCAGAAATGTTCTGGAATTAGATAGCAGTGATGATTGTATAACTTTATAAAATACAATAAGTCCTCACTTAAGTTTTGGAAATTGCAGTTTTAGTAGAAACAAATAATGTTGCCTTCAAAATTTTGCTCTAACATTGAGGAGAAAAACGTTTCACTTAAAGCTGCAGTTTCCAAGCGCCTATCCATGACACTGAGAACTTACATATACTAAAATCTACTGAGTTGTGCACTTTAAAAGGGTGGTTTTTATAGTGTACATATTATAACACAATAAAAATAAGTGGCAAACATGAATAAAGGAATAAATAGAAAAAGTATGTACAAGTACACCACAACGTGTTATTTTATTGATGGCATAGAAGAGGAAAAGAAATCCTTTCCCCTACCCTCTTAGATTCTGTTTTTGAGGACCTGCAAATTAAATTGACAAAAGACAAATTAACAGGAGAAAAGGAATACCAATTTTATTTTATGTTAATACTTTAATTGTTAACATGCACAAAGACCTTCAAAGAAAATAAGTGAAGATTCTGGGCTTATATACCGTTTTTACAATGAGTGATACACTGATGGAGAAGACAAAAGAAAAGGGGCTTTTAGAGCAGAAAATTGTGGGAAGATAAATATGTGGGGAAAACTCATGAAAGATAAGGGTTGCTTCAGCAACGTTTGTTTGTGCAGACCCATCTTGGTGCTGACTTTCTGTCTTCAGTGCTGATGGTTGCTCTTTCTCTTTTTTTTTTTTTTTTTTTTTTGCGTTGGAGTCTCACTCTGTCACCCAGACTGGAGTGCAGTGGCCGCTCCCGGCCACCGCAGCCTCGACCTGCTGGGCTCCGGCAATCCTTCTGCCTCAGCCTTCCGAGTAGCCGGAATTACAGGCGTGCGCTACCATGCCTGGCTGATTTTTTTATTTATTGTAGAGATGATGAGGTCTCGCCAAGTTGCCCAGGTGGGTCTCGAACCCATGGGCTCAGACAATCCACTCACCTCAGCCTCCCAAAGGCGCAGGATTACAGGCTGAGCCACTGAGCCCGGCTGATGGTTGCTCTCTTCCTGGTGCAGTAGAGGGGAGGGAAGCAACTTCACAAAGGGACATTGATGCCCTGCTTTTAGACAGACGGAGGGAGGGGAAACAGCTCTTCCTGCATGTGCTGCTTCTTCATTGCCTGTAGCTCAAAACAATCCTTATGGAAAGTGGTATGTTTTGGGGTGACATGCTTTGACGTCCTTCAGTGGGAAATTGTATAGGCTAAAATATATACCTATGGGGTAACACATGCACTATGGTTCAGCCTTATAAAGCTGTATCATGTAGCTATGAATAAAATCTTGTTCTGGAAAACTTTTAAAAAATTAAATACAGTTCTCAGGACAGTATCTGACACATATTAAGTACCTTTAGTGTCAGCTGTTATGAATGAACTCCAGAACAACCCTATAAGGTCAGGCCTGTCATCCCTACATGGCAGATGAGGAGACTGAGGCTCAGAGAGGTGGCCTAATGTAGCTGCACCTTCTGGTTCGCTCTTAGGGAAGGACAGAGTCCTGGTGTCAGGCCAGGCTGGGGGCCCACCCTGGCTCTGTTGCTCTCCAGTTTTAAGGCCTCGGTCTGGCCCATCCCGGCCCTACTTTGTGCCTCTGCTGGCCTCCATGTCCTGCTTGTGGAGGAGGGGAGAGTGTTGGGAGGATTCTCTGAGCGTGTGCGGCCCAGCATGAGACCCAGCGGGTCAGGCCAGTACTATGCTCGAGGACAGGACCCAGGCAGCAGAAGTAGGACAAAATAAGTGAAGACCCCAGGGGGACAGGATCACTTCCTACAGCCTGACATTGCTCAGAGGTAGTGAGCCACACGCCCCTCACGGTGACCTGCAGGCCAGGTGAGGAAGAGGCCTATGGGAACTTCTGCAGGAGCCATTCAAGTGGACGCCAGAGACATGGCCTTTCCCCTTGGCAGGGCCTCACTCCATCCAGTGTCTCCATCCCCTTGTAGCCAACTGACCTTGGGAAAGTCATCCTATCTCCCCAGGGCCTCAGTTTCCCTCACTGAACCAGCCTAGCATAGTGGCTATAATGAATACCATCCTGGGGCCCAGACTCCAGCTTCCCTGCTTTTGCCTTCTGGGCAGGGAAATTTGCTTCCCTGAGCCTCAGTTTCCCCATCTGCAAAGTGGACTTACCTCCCTGGTCCTTGTAAGGTTTTCATGGGAATGAGTATGCACTTGTACTCGGTGTCCCAGCAGAGCCTGTTGCACTAAATGCCTGAAGGCCTGCTGGCTGTTGCTGTTATTAGAGCTGTTTTATTAGCTGTGAAGGTGCTGGAGGACACGTGTGTGCCTGGAGGCGAGGGGCTGGAGTCCCTGTCCCCCAGCTCCCGGCCAGCAGTCCCCGGGCTGCCTTGAGCACCGAGTGATCGACAGGCCGGGCCGGTGGCATCCTGGCAGGCCTGTCCCAGCAGCTGCTCCCATGAGGCGAGGCCCTGTGAGCTGCAGAGAATTAATTAGGCTGCATTCCTCTTCCTGGGCTCCCAGCGGGCCTGCACACGACCCCCTCCTGAGCTGCCGGGGGCTCTTGGCTCAGATCCCTGGCAGGCCAAGGCGAGGCCTACACTCTGCTCTCCCTCAAGAGGGGCTGGGAGGGCCTGGTGGGCTGGAAGCCCTGGCCAGGGAGGGGCCGGCGATGAACTGACAGCCCAAGGCCAGCTCCCGTCCTGGCTCTCCCTTCATGAGCAACCCTCGCTTGCTCTCTATCACTCAAGTCCAAATTCCTGGCATTGGATGCCATCCCTAGCCTGGCCCCTAGCAGTCAGGCTGGCTGTCTCTCCCTGGGTTCTTCCATACTCTGGTCAGATACACCTCACACCATGCCCTACTATGATGACCTTTTCCTAATCCCAGCAAGTGCACGCCTTACCCATCCTTCAATTGCCCCAACAGATAGAAGGCCAGCTCATGACTTATTCCACCTCCTGTTCCTCCATTCTGCCTGGGTCTGTCTTCCCTGCTAGCCTGTGAGACCACTGAGGACTGCTAGTTTGATTTCCAGTGGCATGAAGCCCTATAGGAACACAGTAGACAATGTCTCCTGGGAGACGTTTTCTGAGGCTGTGGTGGAGGGTGACAGTGGCACAGGTCACCCTGCCTAGGGTACCCCCATGCCAGGTGCTCACGAGTGCACACCCATTCCTGCCTGCCCCTCCCAGCCTGTCCCAGCCCCTCCTTTCACATCCTCAAAGATGCTGGAACTAGCGACCTTCCGATGAAGAAGATGACGTTCCTTGTGCTGTCCCCTCTGCCTGGAACCTTCTTCTCCATCCTCCTCCTTCACTTGACTGACTGTCCCAGAGCTTGATCTAGATGCCACTTCCTCCAGGATATCACCCTGGGTTCTTCCTCCCCAGGGGCTCCCATCACGGTGTGGATAGACCCTATCAGAGAGGTACAAAAGCACAGATGTGAAGAACTAGGAGTTTAAATCCCAGCTAAGCCACATCCAAGCTGTGTGACTTTGAGTAAGCTATTTAACTTCTCTGTGCTTCAGTTACCTTTTCTATCAAATGAGAATAATAATGATAGAATCTGCTACATAGAGATGCTGTAAGGATCCAAGGGGTTATGTGGACAACACTTAGTAAGTGCTCAGTGAATGTTAGCTATTCTTTTTCTGAGTTGGAGTTTCACTCAGTCGCCCAGACTGGAGTGCAGTGGCCGCTCCCGGCCACCGCAGCCTCGACCTGTTGGGCTCCGGCGATCCTTCCGCCTCAGCCTTCCGAGTAGCCGGAATTACATGCGTGCGCTACCACGTCCGGTTGATTTTTTGACTTATTGTAGAGATGAGGTCTCGCTGCCCAGGCGGGTCTCGAACCTGCGGGCTCAGGCAATCCACTCACCTCAGCCTCCCAAAGGCGCGGGATTACAGGCTGAGCCACTCTTTTTATCTTAAGAAGTAACAGTGTTTCCTTGAGTGACTCTTGGCCCGTGAGGGCAGGGGTTGTGTCTGTCTTGCTCACAAGAGTCTCCCTAGAGGCAATTATTCATAATTGTTGAATGAATAGATGGACACATTCCAATAATTTATCACCCTGTTAGGTAAATGACTCTTCTGAACTGAAAACGCAGCTCCTTGGACTCTATTCTCTCTCCTTCTCTCTCTCTCTCTCTCTCTTTGAGTGAGGGATCTCACTCTGTTGCCCAGGTTGAAGTGTAGTGGCAAGGTCACTTCTCGCTGCAGCCTCAACCTCCTGGGTTCAGATGATGCTTCCACCTCAGCCCCCTGAGTAGCTGGGATTATAGGTGCACACCACCATACCCAGCTACCTTTTTGATTTTTGTAGAGACAAGTTCTCACTATGTCACCCAGGCTGGCCTCAAACTCCTGGCCTCGAGCAATTCTCCAGCCTCGGCCTCCCAAAGTGTTGGGATTATAGGCTGAGCCGCTGCACCTGACCTGAGGAAAATCACTCGCCTTCTTTGGGCCTCCGTCTCCTCTCTATTTTCAATATGAGAGTGAGAGAGAAGAGTGAGGGGAACGTGAGAGAGGGGGGAGGGGGAGAAGAAATGGGGGGAGAAAGAGAAGAGAGAGGCGAGGAGAGAGAGGGGAGAGTGAGAGGAGAGAGGAGGGGAGAAAAAATTGCCGTGAGAAGAAAGAGAAAGGAGAGAAGAGAGAAGGGGGAGAGACACAGAGAGAGAGAGAGAGAGAGGGAGGAGACAGGAGACAGAGGAGGTTGCAGGGGAGGAGAGAGGAGGAGAAAATTGGGGGGAGAAAGAAAGAGGAGAGGGAGAGAGGGAAGAGACAGAGAGCGAGAGAGAGAGAGAGAGAGAGAGAGAGAGAGAAGGGGGAGGGGGAGAGGAAATTGGTAGGGGGAGAAAGGAGAGAGAGAGGGAAGAGACAGAGAGAGAGAGGATAGGGAGGGGGAGAGGAGGAGAATGGGGGAGAGGAAATTGGGAGGAGAGAGAGGGGAGAGAAGGTGGGGGGTGTGGTGTTCCCAGCTGCAGCCTTGTCGAGCCTGGGCGTGTGTTGGGCCACACAGACCTGGACATAGGACCCAACTCTCTCTGCCTGGGCTTCCTCTGGTCCATGTAACCTCAAAAACTCTGGGTCATCCTGTGCCCCCTTCTGGACTGTCTCTGCCTAGTTCTCCAAAGGGAGCACAAACTTGACCCAAAAGTTCTTGAAAAAAGCCTGTTCTACGTTCACTGAAAAGGCCGGAGAAGGGGAGATCTTGTCCCACAAAAGTCAAGCCTCCTGAGATTTAGGCACCCTTCTTCTTGGGGTCCCCTTGACCTGGGAGCTGCTCTTCATGTATTTTTCTCTGCTTGTCCCCAAACTCAAGCCCACCTTTCCTGCACTGCTGGACTGTGGTCTAGAAGCAAGTTCAGACATCAGGTACATATGACCCCATGGCTCTGCATACTTCTTGTCCCACAGAGAGAGGTATGGCCAGACCAGGGCCCGCCCAGGGTCCCCGGGGCCCAGCCAGAGGCCCCTACTTCCCAGGACTGAGGATCTGAGGGACAGTGGCGTCACCCTCACCTGTCTCTGCCTCCCGGGCTGCCAGACCAGGCTGTCGATGGAGCAGCCCTACCACCACAGCTGTGACAGAGGCCTGGGAGAGGCATGGGGGATCCCGGTGGAGGGCGTGGAGGGAAGCGAGTGCTCATTGCGCTTGGCACAGGCCCAGGAGTCCTGGCCAGGGATCAGAGTTCAGTGACCCAAATGATTGGCACTGTCACTCTCTGTTTAGTGAGTACGCCAGCCCTGGGATGTAGGGACTACTACTTCCCATTTTCTAGGTGAAAACAAAATAGAACCTCAGAAAGTAAATGAGATTTGTTCAAGGTCAAACTGCAATGGTGATCCATGAATTCAATCAACAAATATTTATTATGCACATACACACCACAGACTTTGGAGCCAGAATACCTGGGTTCCTGTAAATGGAGGCTAACAGAAACACCTATGTCACAGGGTTGCTGTGAGGATGAATAGAGTTAATCTGGATAAAGAGCCAGTATACAGTAGGAGCTCAATGCATATCAGCATGTTATTCTTCCACAAGGGGTCAGAGCCGGCTTTGTGGACAAGGCAGGGTTACAGCATTGGCAAATAATTCTTGCTCAGTCCATCAGTATTTCCCGAGAGCTGGCTCAGGCCGCAGCCTGACATCCCGAGACTGGCCAGCCATGGGAAAAAGGGCATAGCTTGCTGGCGGGAGATTTGGCGGAATTGGAGGCTGAGGGTCCAGGCAGCTGCCAGCAGGAGTGGCCCTGGCTGCAGGCTGTTCCTGGGACCCAGTGGGCTGCTGCTTGTGTTCTGGCAGGATTAGCAAACCCGGTGCTAGATCCCTGGGCTTCCTCTGTCAGAGACGTGTCGAACCCTACTCCAGCGGGTACCCCAAGGCTGAAGGTGAGGGGCAAGGTCAGGGTCAGGCTGTGGCTGCCCCATAGCACCCAGCACTGACCACTGGGGCATGCACAGCCTTGGGATCCACCTGGCCTTTCCTTTCACGCGATAGATGTGTTGAGGGTCTTGCAGTCAGCTCCTGTGGGACAGGGCAGTTGGGCACATGGGTCTCCACACCCTTGCAGTCTTGGCTTCTTCCAAACATGCTCTGGGGAAGGGCCTGATGGGATTATAGGTCCTGGAATCCTAAAGTCACAGCTGCAGTTGCTGTCAAGGCACATGACAGGTAAAGCCCAGAAAGGGCAGGTTAGCAGCCAGAGACGCCCAGCAAGGGTGGGCATGAAACTGGGACTCCAGCCACCTGTCCCAGTCCTTTCCTCCCCTGCCCGTGTCCCCATAACTTCCAAGCAGCCCCTTCTTGAGAGAGCCTCTCACTCCTGCCTCAGCCAAGACAAAGTGCCAGAGTACCATTTCATTGTTTATTACAAACACAAGTCCGCAGGTAAGCAAGGGCCTAAAAAAATACATTAAATAAATAATTGGGGTTCCCAGAATTTTCAGAGCAAATAAGTTATGTACAGGCAGGTGAAGCAGAGTAGGCCCTTCTCACCAGGTGCATCCTGAGGGCAAGAGGGTATAAAAATTCTGGGAAGGGAGGGCTAGAGGGGACGGACAGCCAGCCAGGACGTAGCCCCTGGAAGACCCCTCTAGCCTCCAGGGCTGACCCAGGTGTGCACAGGACACTCAGGACACAGCTTCCAGACGTGTGTGCATCCCACATGGTTCCTTCCAGTGGGGCTGTGGACCAGCAGCTGGTGCCGGGAGGCCACTCTGCAGTCTGGAAGTCAAGGGCTTTCCTAAGCAGTGTGAGGGCATGGAGCTGCCTTGAGGGAGGCACCCTCGCCAGGGTGAGGGGGCCAGAGCTTGTGCCAACCCCAGCAAGTGGGTCCAGAGGGCTGGGCTGAGGGTCTCCCGTGAACCCTGGGCTGCTTCTCTCCTCCTGTCTCCACGTGGGTTTCCTTCCCAAAGTTCCTCCAGCTCACAGTGCTATCTTGTCCTCCACCTGGAGTGTGTGGACCTGGGCTTCCTCGCTGCCTCTTGCGGTCGCTTGGCAAAGCGGATTTTGACTGCAGAAACATTCCTGGGAACAAAGAAGGGTCAATTTAGCATCTCAGGACTGCTGGAGAGCTCCCCATGACATACAGGGGTCAAGGGACGAGATCTTGCCCAGATCCTGGGGTGGCCATGGACTGGGAACCAAGTCTGCACATCTAGGGCAGGCTAGACCAGGCCTAGAAGCTTCTCTGCCCACAGAGGCTTTGGCAAAGCTGATAGTCAACATCAAATGCTGTCAGGATGACCAAAAGCCAAGAACAGCCCTGAGGACCTCCCGGGATCGGACCTTCTGCTCTTCTACCTTTGCTCCTGCTGTTCCTTCCAGACTCTATACCTTTCCCTCACCCAAATGCCACCTGCTGAAATTCTACATATTTCTCAAGGTGGTCCAGCCCAGACAAATAGGGCTCCTGCTGCCCTTTGAACCTGGCTGAGACATTGGTCGGGACCCTGGTGGCATCAAAGTGGCCACTTCCTGGCTCAAAGCGTTCCAGCCTGGAAGCTAGGAGGTGGCCCAGTTCCTTGCTGTGGGACTTGGGCAAGGGTCTCAGCCTCTCTGAGCCCTTCTAGGCCTGTGAAGGAAAAGCAGGCCTGAAGCACTGCGAGGGCGAGAACACAGCTGGCAGAGCCAGTGCTTTGCACACTGTGAAGTGTTGTGTGCTTGCAAAGTCATATCCTGACTTTTTTCATCCTCAGACAGTTCTTAAGGACAATCTAGGTCCTGCCCATCCCACCATCCTGCCTTGCCTCTATTTTTCTGCCTCTCCCGAAGATGGGAACCCCTGAGGGGCTGGGCTGGGCCCCAGCACTGGCCAGCTGTGAAGAGTCCTCAGTGACAGTGAGAATGGCTGACCTCTCTAGTGCCCCCAGGGTGCAGACCTTGTGCAGCATGCCTCATGTGTGACAGCTCATCTGGCCTCACAACACCCCCAGGGATGGAAGCTTGCTCGAGGCAGCGCTGGGGTTCAGATCAGGCAGTCCCTGCCCCAGAGGTGTCAGCCTCTCAGCTGCCTGGCCAGGTGTGAGTGTCTGTTCTCGAGTTGCTTTGGCTGGACAGACATTTTCAGGCATTTCCTGGGGGCCAGGTCTGGAGCTGAGCCACACCAGGCACCAGGAAGGAGATGTGGCCTGGGCAGCATGGTGGGTGCTGACTGGGCAGTCTGGACCCAGCATGCAGGGATGCTCGGTTCAGAACTGTGGTCCTTCCCAATCATGAGCCTCAAACCCTCTAAAAAGTACACTTCCAAGCCTGGTGGTTACAAAGAGCCAGATGCCAATGGCTGCTGTGTTACTTTGGGCAAGTGGCTTCACTTCTCTGAACCTCAGTTTTCTTAGCTGCCCAGTGAGGACCCAGTCCTGCCTCACATGGAGAATAAGGGAAATGCGCAAGGCATACAGCAAGTGCTCAATCTGTGCAGGTGCCACTCACCTCAGCCTCTGGAGGAGCTCTCCTGCCGTGGCCCATGTCTTGCCAGTCTGGAACACTTCTGCAAGGGACTCGTGGCTTGGGACTGCTCCGGCTTCGGCCCTGCATGAACAGCATTAGGGCCCAAGTGAGGGGCCGTCCAGGGCCTCAAAGCCACCTGGCTGCTGGCCTGGCCCAGCCCCCACCCCACCGCCACCTGCCTTCAGGGGCAGATTCATTTCCACCTCGGTGCACCTGGCATCCTTCCTTTCCCAGGCTAGGTGGGAACCGAGGAAAACTGAGCTACCAGGAATGTGTTCTTAGCCTCAGAAAGAGGCAGCTGGGTGTTTGGCCTTCCCAGAATCTGGCCACCTGCAGGCCTGCAGCTGCAGGGGAAACTGAGGCAGGGGTGGAGCACAGCTCAAACCCCAGAAAAGGTGTTTCTCGTAAACCACCATGGGAACCGGAGCTTGGATTTTGAAGCCAGTTCCGGCTTTCCCAAATGCTCCATGTGCAGGAGGGGAGGAACAAAATCTCCCACCCCTTTTACAAATGGGAAAACTGAGACCCAGGGAGGTTAAGGGACTTGGTAAAGCCCTTTCCCGTCAGCAACTCTGTGCCCACTCTGGGAAGGGGCCATGGCTTCCCAATTCCAGGTGCAATTTCTTCTCCAAGCAAGCTCCAAAGTCTCCTGAGCCCCAGGTTGGAATCCAAAGCCTGTGGGACTTGATCAGACAGACTGAGGGTGAAGGCCCAGCCCTCGTTCTGACTAGTTGTGCAGCCTGACAGGACACATCCCCTCTCTGGCCTGCGCTGCCTCAGCTGTCACCTGGGGAGATTCCCTCCCACCAGGAGTGATGACATGAGTGCTCTCAGAAGCCCCCAGAGCTGGGTAGTGTGAGTGACCCAGGGGTGACTGGTTTCCTTGGGAAGGGCCACTGCCAAGACTCAGAGCAGCCTATGCCCCTAGGAGTCCCAACTAGCCACTCTGCTTCTCTGCTATATTCCAGACACCTGCTCCCCAGGGCTGGTCTAGGCCAGCAGCCACCCTTCGCCCCTGCAGGCTGGGTGCCCACCTACCAGGGCCTTTGATGGCAGAAGGTGGCACAGGCGGGGTCCCTGGCGCTGGAGCACTCACAGCGCTTTGGCAGGGAGCGGCGCCGGCGTCTTGGCGGGTTTCCCAGGCCGTAAGGAGCTGTCTTTCTGTGGGCGGGCAGCCAGCAAGGTAGTGGTGTGGGGCGGTGGGGAGAGAGAGGGAGGGAAGAAGGGAAAGAGAGGATTGATCAGATAAACCATAACCATTGGCAAGCAGGGACTGTTCACGCTGCACACTGGGACAGTCACCCATGCCACCAGGGTGGCATTGAAAGGTGACCAGCCCTGGCCTCAGAGGCCTCACCACTGATGTTACAGCCCCCCCTACAAGTGCCACTAGCTCTGGACAAGACCTTTCCCTTTCTGGGCCTGGCTCAGCCCAGTGAGAGTTCCCAGCATGGGGAGGAAGGGGTGGAATTTGGGGGCCCACCCAAAGTCGGGAGCCAGGGATTCCTCCTAGTCCCTCTCCCATCCCCCCTTCAGACAGGCTGGTTCCCCTGTTCTCAGAGAAGGTTCTCAGCTAGCCCTGGAGAAAGGGAGGACCCTCTACCCCATGGAAGTAAAAGCACAGGATCACAGCAAAGCTGCCCTCACCTGGTCACCAATTGCCTGGAGGGTAAAAACTGTGCCTTAGAACTTTGACTTTAAAATAGTGTGTGTGTGTGTGTGTGTGTGTGTGTGTGTTCAGATGGGATTGATTTCAGACTCAGAGTCTGATCAAGGCGGGCTGGGGGAGGGCCGGGGCCCTGTGGCTGGTTGGACCAGCACCTTCGGGTGACAGAGCTAAATTTAGCCAGGGTGGTTGGAGCCATAATGACTCCAGGTAGACCCAGCACGCAGGGACTGGCAGGGTTCCCGCCCTGAGTGAGTGTTTGGATGCGGATTAGCTCCATACACGCTTACGTGCCAGCCTTCTCTTGCTTTTGCAATTTGGGGAAGGAAAAAAAAAAAACACACAAACACACACAGAAACTTCAACTTGAGGTATGCAGCGGCCCGGAGGCAGTGCGAGTGCAGGCCGAACAGACAGCGCTAGGCTCCCACCCAGGCGCCGCCATGGGGCAGTTCTCCCAGCTGTCACTGGGGACAACAGCAGTACCTGCCTCATGGGGAGGCTGGGACCTCATGAGATGACAATGCACGTGCAGCGCCTGGCATGGGGCCTGGCGCAGTCAAGACATGGGTGCTGTCACTAATCGTATTATTCTTGGAAGACCATGCAGAGGCAGCATGGCAGAGTGGGTGTGAGCTCTGGCATCCTTGGACCGAGAATGCAGTCTACCCCTTGCTCTTTCCTTTGTGATCTTAGGGAAGGTGCCTAACCTCTCTGAGCCTCAGAGCTCTGATCTGGAGAATGGAGCCAACAATTTCTCACCAGGCTGTTGTGAGAATTCTCAGGAGACAGCCCTCTGCAGGGCTCAGGTGGGCCCCACGTGGGAGAGGAAACAATAACTGGTAACTAATGATATCAGCCCATGCCCTCATAGGGAGGCCCCAAGAAGATTGGAGAGTGCCAGAGTTTCCCCAGCATGCCTGCAGCCCCCACGCTGGCACCCACCCCCAGCAGTCCCCACCTGGCTCCCCACGGATGCTCACCCGGGAGTATTCACCCAGATGATGTCCAGGTGGCAGAAGTAGACACACTCCTTGTCGAGCCAGGAGCTGCAGGAGCAACGGCGTGGCCGCAGGTGGGCGCCCAGGACATGGGCTGAGGGCGCCGAATGCTCCAGGGTGGCAGCAGCCTGGCCCTTCCCTGCACGCACAGGAAGGAGAGAGGGGCACAGAGGTGGGTCGGGGTGCCTAGCACAAGCCCGGGAAAGGGGATCCGCCGGGGCCCTCTTGTACACTCGAGGAAGTTGACATTCGCTGCTCAG